>NW_010140344.1:7647-12051 GCF_000699245.1 Pterocles gutturalis | reverse complement strand
GGAGCGGGTAAGTGCTGGGTCCAGCCGTGGCGCTGCCCTGGCCAGTGCCTGGTGCCTGCAGCAGCATGGTGGAAATGGTTTTCAGATGAAGCCTGGCTAGAAAAGCCATGTTGACCAAGGGAAACCAGGTGGAGCAGGGGTTTACAGAGTAAATGCCTTTTGAAACAAATCAGCAGGCAAACAGGGTGGGGACTTTGTGGTCTGATGCCACCTCCTATTTATGGAGAGCATGACAAGGTGCCCAGACACATGTCGATGCCTCACCTGGCAAAAAACCCAACCTAAAATGGAGAGAAATCTAGGACAGATTTGTATGGTTTCTAGGAAAGCTACAGCATTGACATGGCAGTGCTAAACAGTGCCCCAAAGGTGGTCCGGCACACGGAGGAGTGGAGGGGACATGCTTCCTCCCTGCTCTGTTCCTGGCACTGTTCATCCTGGCCATACTTTCCCAGGGGAGCAGCAAGGTGCGAAATGGGAATGCGAGTCTCAAAAATGTCATGGGAGAGGTTTCTTGCAGCTAATTTTGCGTCAGCAATTGCAGGCAGCTTGCCTCCGTCCCCCCAAGGTGGCAAGTGGAGAAGGTAGTAGAGAGTTATTCCTGAATCTTGAAGAAAACTTTTTTTCTGTAATGAAATCCCTGATACTTAAATAATGCTGCCCAGGTCCCTGGCAGGGGAGATGTGTGGGCTACACTGGTCTCACCTCTCACTGAGGGATAGTCCCTGGGTTATGGAGGGAAGCTGAGGGTCATCATCTGAAGATGCGTGGGTCATGGTCAGCTCATGTTGGAGGAGGTGTCCACAGCTAAATCAGATATTTCCATCTTCTCCTTAGGTGTTCTGGGAGGTGGGACATGTGAGTTTGCTCTGCTCTCTCCAAGTCCCAGCTGTGCACAAGTGCTGAAGTCTCGGTTTTGCAGTTGTCTTTTACTGTAGATCATGACAGCAGAGCTGTTGCCTTCTCCTATCCTGAGAGCGTTAGTCCTTGTGTGAGGCTGTGGTGGATCTGTTGGGAATTTGGTCATGGCGTCCCCTGAGCAAGGAGGAAAACAAGAGGACTGGCACTAGTGTCCTTGAAGGACTTGGAGATCTTCATCAATGACACAGATTATGGGATTGAGTGCATCCTCAGTAAGTTTGCAGATGCCACCAAGCTGAGTGGCACCCCTGAGGGACTGGATGCCATCCAGAGGGACCTTGACAAGCTGGAGAAGTGGGCTTGTGAAAACCTCATGCGGTTTACAAGGACAAATGCAAGGTCATGCACATGGGTTGGGGCAACCCCCAGTATTGATACAGGCTGGGGGATGAAGAGATTGAGAGCAGCCCTGCAGAGAAAGAGCTGGGTGTCCTGGCGGATGAGAAGTTGGACGTGAGCCGGCAGCGTGCGCTCGCACCAACCGTGTCCTGGGCTGCATCAAAAGAAGCGTGACCAGCAGGCTGAGGATTCTCCCCCTCTGCTCTGCTCTGGTGAGACCCCCCCCTGCAGTGCTGCATCCAGCTCTGGGGTCCTCAGCACAGGAAGGACATGGACCTGTTGGAGCGAGTCCAGAGGAGGCCATGAAACTTATCAAAGGCCTGGAGCACCTCTCCTGTGAGGACAGGCTGAGAAAGTTAGGGTTGTTCAGCTTGGAGAGGAGAAGACTTCTAGGAGATCTGACTGTGGCCTTTCAGTACCTAAAGGGGGCTTACAAGAAAGATGGGGATAAACTTTAACAGGACCTGTAGCAATAGGACAATGGGTAATGGTTTTAAACTAAAAGAGGAGACTTTTAGACTAGATATAAGGAAAAATATTTTACGCTGAGGGTGGTGAAACACTGGAATAGGTCACCCAGGGAGGTGGTAGGTGCTCCATCCCTGGAAACATTCAAGGCCAGGTTGGATGGGCTCTGAGCAACCTGATTGAGTGGAAGGTGTCCCTGCTGACTGCAGGGGGGCTGGACTAGATGACCTCCATGGTCGCATCCAACTCAAACTATTCTATAGTTCTACGATTCTATGATTCTATGTCCTTGGACATGGCCAGCACCGCTCCGTGCTGTTAGCAATGTGCATATGCTTTTTTTTTTTTTGCTCATTTGCAGCAATTTCCATGCAGCGGATCCAGTATCTGGTTCTTCTGTTCACACCTGGCCACATACAGTCGGATGCTACTGAGAGCAGTCATCCTTCCCAGCACAATAACTTGAAACTCTGGGAGTGTTAAAACTTTGCTTCCCCTACAGAGGAGAGGCTGGCCAGCCTCGGTAGCTCTGTCCTACAAAAACTGCAGTGCCCATGTCCACGCCACAGCACTTCTAGGTGAGGGAGGGATTAAAAACTCGGGACTTTTTACTGCTTGTCCCTGCAGGGGTCATCAAAGCAGCATGGAAATCGCAGGTAGATGCCCAGAGAACAGGCACAATAAAGTATTACGTGATCAAAGCTACCTTTTTGTGGGAAAAAAGCCCCTGAGATTTGCATTTTCTACCCCCAGTTGCAATGGAGGGATTTGTTGACATGTCCAAAATGTTTTCAGGGCAAGGAAAATTATTTGCAGGCTTTGGAAGCCTGCAAAGGAGCTGAAGAAGTTCACAGGAAGCCTCATGTCACCCCTCTGCTTTTCCACTAACATGTGTTGGTCTGTTCTGGTCAGGGTCCTTTGTCACTGACCTCTTCACCCCAAGAACGAAGGACTTTTGAAGTCAAATCCCTACAGAAAGGTGTTCAGGTCTGAGCCATGCTGGTCCCATCAGCTTCTTGGTCTGGTCCTTGGAGTTCCATGAGTAAGTATGTCACAACGTTTGGCTACAGATGAAAAGCTGATGCTCTGCTCCTACTACCTACTCCATTGCACGCATGATGGACACAAACGTAGGGGTCTGCCACTTCTCCCTTTGGCCAGGAGGACTCTGGACTTGAAGCTTTCCTACAAGGGGAGTTGCTCCTTTTGGAGAGCCAGTGTGTGCTGATAGATAGATAGATAGATAGACAGACAGATAGACTTTTGCTGCTTTTGCATGCAATAGTGCTGCTTTGGGGGGGTTCATAGCTCCACATGTAAATGGGAGCGTTTGCTTTGAGCAGCAGCTGTAGGTCAGGCTCCTGCTGGGGCTCCCAAGCTCTCTGCCAGGTTCTGCCACAGCTCAGCTGGTGTTGATGCTGTAGATAAGCCACATTACCATCACTTCTTGCCTTCAGGATACTGTTGACGCAGAAGGTCTCCAGGGCTTGAACACTGGCCAAGCCACTGCTGTCTTCTCCAAGACCAACAAAGCCTCACTGTACGACGCTGTCTGAGGTTTACGCTTCATTACCATACACAACCGTAATAATTAACCTAATGCGGATGTCAGTGCCCTCTGAGGCACCGTGGGTTAGTTGAGGAGCAATGAGGTGAGTTGCGAAGGGAGTACTGAATCTCCCTCCTCCGCAGCTGAACCGTGGACACCTGTCTGCAAGCTCCAGCAGGCGCTGAAGTGGCGATGGAGGCTCACAATGCGGCATTGTCGTCCTGCTAAGGCAGCGGGTCAGGGTGGGAGGGAGGTCACGACACGGCTGGTGGGGAGCTGCGCCCCGTGCGAGAGCCAGCTCCAGCCATTGTGTTTGAGCAAGGGCTGTGCAAACAGCACTACGTGCCCGGCCAAGGCTGCCATTGCCATTTCTTGTTGGCAGCGGTGGGTCGGAGGTTCAGAGGGACAGATTCAGGTCCAGAGTCTATGTGTGAGCAGAGCTGTGACTCTATCAGAGATGCGATAGAGTCTGGGGACTCGGAGCACCGTGCTGTGGTCTCAAGAGCCAGAGTGGGTGCTCCGTGTAGACCTGTGGGGCAGGAGGAGGAGAGGAGATTGAGGGGGATGCAGCAGCCCTGTGGATGTGGTGAGGAAGAGGGGCACAAGTAGCTTGTTTCCTTCCTGCACACTTGAGCACTCTGCCCCTGCACCATCTCCTGGGCTGCCTTCGTGCCTTCTTCCTGCCCCGATGTCTCTGATGTCCTTTCTCATCTCGCTCCTAGGCCTGGAGAGCTTTCTCTCTTCCCGTAGGGTCTGAGGGCACATTTGTTGCTGAGGCACCAAGTGCACAATTGATGCACAAGCATAGTTGTACAGAAAGCCAAGGAGCTGAAGAAGGTGGGGTTGGAGTCCCTCGTACGCTGTGGGTTTGGACATAGATGAAGCCTTTTTACTGTTTAAAGTTACCTTTTAATTTTAAGGGAGCATTTCTTTGTCCTGCTGATCTTTCTAAGAATAAATGGCATTATAGTCCTCTGCTCCGCTCTGGTGAGACCCCCCTGCAGTGCTGCACCCAGCTCTGGGGTCCTCAGCACAGGACAGACACAGAGCTGCTGGAGCGGGGCCAGAGGAGCCACGGAGATGGGCCGAGGCTGGAGCAGCTCCCCCGCGAGGGCACGCTGGGGGGA
>NW_010140344.1:0-7456 GCF_000699245.1 Pterocles gutturalis | reverse complement strand
GTTTGCCAGAGAAGCTGGGGATGCCCCATCCCTGGAGGGGTTCAAGGCCAGGCTGGATGAGGCTTTGAGCAACCTGGGCTAGTGGGAGGTGTCCCTGCCCATGGCAGGGGGTGGAACTCGATGGTCTTTAAGGTCCCTTCCAACCCAAACCATTCTGTGATTCTATGGGTGTTTTACCAAGTTGCATTGGTAGACTCTCCTGCATCCAGCAGAGCGAGGGCACTCCTGGTTGCATCTCTGAAAGCTGGTGATGGTGGTTCAATGAGGGAAATGGGGTGCACTGTGGCTACATGTGAATGTATACACCTCCCCCCAAGAAGCAGTTGCATAAGTGGTCCAAACCCCAGTTCTTTGCAGATGTTAGAACATTCCCTACTCCAAAAACTCTGGCCGAGGCTGCACCACCCGGGGCTGGGGTAGGTGTATTTGCTGAGCAAGCAGCCGCTGTTTGCACAGAGGGGATTCATTAGGCTACAGTTCAGTTGAACTTTGTTCTGGGGAGCACATATTACAACTTGTGCCGTCCTCACCTCCACTGCCTTGGCTTTGGATCGCTTTCTCTGCCGTGGGTCAAGGGAATGACCTTCCCCTGGGCCATTTTTTTCTGTCTTTGCCACTTGATGGTTCTTCCTCATGCTAAGTCTGGGCTTTTCCTCTGTGTCTTCTGCAATATGCTGCCCCAGGGCAGCTGGCAGGACACCTTGGAGGGCGTCCTGTCCCACCGGACATGAAGCTGGGTAGAGTCAACATGTTCTTTGGTGCCTCTCCCTGGGATGCTGTAAGGAGGTGAGAGCTGATATTTAGAAAACCGACTAATTCTCTGTGAAACGAGGCTGAGGGAAGTGCAGATGTTGGTCAGTGTTGACCACAGCAGGAAGCACGCAGGCATAGGGAGCACATGCTAGCACTGGTGGCACCGGTCGTGCAGCAGAGTGGGCTCCAGACACCTTTCCTTGTCAGAGAGAAGATCTATATCAAAGGCAGCCCATGGGAGGCACTCGCTCGGTGAGGTGCAGCAGTCCAACCAGCTGGGAAGCAGGGAAGAATGGAACAGAAACTGCTGCAAAGAGCAGAATGGGATACTGCATCCCAGGAGGAGCCGGCCCCTGTTCACATCTGCTGACCCCATCTTCGAAAAGGCAATTTCTGAATAAGGAGAATGTAGGTACAGGTTAGGAAGAAATTAGGGGATGAGGAACTGAGCCCCAGGACAGAGAGACTAGAGCACTTCAAGCTGTTTAGCACTGAAAGGAGAAAAGGGGGGAGCCATAGATGTACGTATGGCTTAAAATGGCCTGGGACAAATTACAGACACGAGGTCAGTGCCCGAGGAATGGGAAAGCTCTGTGGGTGCCTGTGTAGCTGCAGTGGTTTCCAACAGCCTTGGAGAGACTGAAGACCATCTCTGGAAGGTGGTTTATGTGTTCCCATGTGTGGGAGCTTCAGGGAGGGGTTGGCATGATGCCCGTCCACAACAGCCCCCGTGCCCCAGGGGATGGATATTAGTGTGCAGAGACCTTCGGGCATTATCCTTCTGTTGGTGCAGGATGTGTCTCTTTCCAGATCTTCCTCAGCCAGTCGGGGAGCATTATTTTCCTTTGAACAGACCAACACCAGGAGGTAGTGCATAAGGCCTTTCTCCATCTTGACATTGCTCCTTAACCTTAGCTAATCTTACTGATCAAATTCTCTGAGTAAGAGATGCACGAACATAGTTTGACAACTGTGAAATGGGTAATGGCTGAGTTAAAGAAAAAAAAAAAGAAAAGTGAGATCTGTCCTCCAAGTGGGAACCCATCTTGCCATGTGTTAGAGCTCAAAAAGCAGTCCCAGCTGAAGCTGTATGAGCAGAAAGAGCTTCTGTTCCCAGAGAGGAGGGCTGTGTCTTGTGCCCAGGATGCTGGAGTTTGCTTCTTGGCTGCCGCTGAAGATTGCAGATGCAGGAGAGTGAGTTTAGCAGACTCAGTACCCATCTGGAAACCTTCAGGAGATGGTTATGTCCGAGGTTTGGGTTGGGATACTGCTCCCTGGCTTGTTCCCTCAAGCCAAGACCCTGGTGCTGGCAGTGCCTGCGCTGGGACAGGAGCTGGCCACAGCCCCGAGCTCTCCATCAAGGTGTCCCAGCCGGAGGGAACGTCCCTGCCACGGCACTCCGGCTGCAGCACATCTTCTGCATTTCCCTCCTCTACCTTTCCACCCCCACCTCTTTTATTTTTAAGCGGTCACCTGTGACCAGAAGAAACTGCACCATTGCCGCTGGATAAATGAGCAACCTGTACTTTGGCGTTTGTGAGCACAGGAGGTTTAACCCTGAACTGCTCCAGGTGCCTACCTCTCTCCTTAAAATCAGGACAGCTTGACTTGCAATCAGTTAATCCTTTAATTAAGCTTTGATTGCTGAAGGTGGGGATCATTTCTTCTAGCCACTAGGCAAGTGGGTGCCCTGCCTGAGCCATCATTCATGTCCTCCACCGCCTCCATGGAATGCTTAGTGCTGCCTCTGCTAGAGCAGGGTGAATTGGCCTCCAAAGATGTCTGTCCCCCTGGGATGATGGAGACAGCCCAGATTTAACTTTTAGAGGGATAAACCAGAGCAGGATGGTCCCTTCTTTTGGCTTCTCCCATTTATTAAGTCCTCTGTCACAGGCAGAGCCTGCAAGTGTTACTAATAGAATTATTACACTAATCAGTAAAAAGACGATTGCTCTTCTGGTGTAAAACGCTGCCCTGAGAAGCTGTTTGCTGGTGCACTCTTAAAATCTGTGCTAATATCCCTCATGGCAGACAGGAAAGAAGAGATGGGTTGGTAGTTCCAGCTTCCCTGGAGCCTGCCGTCATTACACAAGTCTGATGTCCTTGACTAAAGGCCAGCTTGGCCTTTTCGTGGGGATTTCCCACCTCGAGGGGAATGTGCGAGAGGAACAAATATCTTGTTTGTAATAGGATCTCCATAAAGCCTTTCCTGCTGTTTGTTCATGTTATTTCTCCATGGCATGTTTATAGAAGATGGTGTTGATGTCAGCTCGGGGCTGCGGGACTCCTTTGAGAGCCAGCACTCAGTAGAAACATTTGGCTCAACGGGAAAATCTTTATTGCTGCAGCCAAAACATAATTGCTCAGGATAAAGTGGGCTGTAAATGGACTGAAATATGGGCTCACTGCGCTGCAAGAGAGCTGGGGTCTTGTTTTCCATTCCCTGGTCTAACCACGAGGTAGGTTTGTGTTCTCTCCTATGTCCCAGGGTACCACAAGGGCTGATGGCTCCCAGTGTGATGGGGACCCCAGGGTGATGGCCTGGCTGGGCGGGCAGGGGACTCGTCCTTCACTGTCTCCATGCAAGGTGAACAGAATGGGCCCTGAGATAGCAGCTGGGGTCAGCCCAGAGCCCAGGTCCCCAGGGAAGCTGGTGGTGATGAGGCAGGTCTGAGGTTGGTGTCAGGTCTGGGGACCGCAGCAGGGTCGGACACACTGCGGGGACCATCAGGCAGGTCTGCAGTGACCAGCGAGGTCCAAGGTCTGTCTGGAAAGTCTGTCCGTGGACTGGGTCCTGGATCACCAAGGCCATGCCAGGCAGGGGCAGAGCTTGGTGGAGCTGGGGACTGGTGCTTCTGCAGCGCTGCTGGGGCAGGGACTGATGGGCTGAGCACAGCCAGGCTCCTGGAAGCTGGAGGCTGAAAATGAGGGAGGATGGGGCTGTAAGCTGGCGATGCCTTTCAGCGAGGGATGTCTCCTCATGTCATGGACACGGCTGTGCTGAGACCCCCAGTCCCTGCCAGCGACCAGACTCCCCAAAAGGAGTTTGTTTTTCTTTCCTGCTGTGAATAGTTAGGTTAGTTCCCCCACCTTGCGCAACGTTTAGCAAAGCATCTGAAGCAAGAATTTTTTTCTGGTTCCTTCCTTATTCTCACAACAGTTTCCAGGATCTGTTAGGGCCATGTCACGCTTTAGTTGGGCTTTGCCGTCGCTTTCCCCAGCACTGAGGCACCCACCCCCACCAGCTGAGCTTGTGGGCAAGGGGCTGGGGGATGATGCTGCGGGGGCTCTGGGAGAGGGCTGCTATGTCCGGCTGACCACCCCAGCCTAGGACCAGCCCCGGTCAGACACGTACCCTGAAGCCCCCACACCTCTGCCTAGGATTTCTGCTCCTTCATCCCTGCAGATGGAAATGCCGAGAGGATTAAAATGCCACAGGAGTCTAAAAGCCCTCAAGAGGGGGTTTGAAAGCTGCTCAGCTTGGCCTTTTGCTCCCTCCACTCTGTTCCTCCCAGAGCTATGAAAAATCCCAAGGCTTTTATTATTTTCCACATTGCAAAACAGTAATTACTGGAAAGGGCGAGGTGGTTGGAGAGCCAGGGTCCAGCAGTGCCTTCGGGGCTGTGCCAGCCCCGGGCAACCAGGGAGTGGAGCGGTGAGGATGGGAGGAGCTGTACCCCTCGGACTTTATCTTAATGAGAACATCTTGAGCAAAGACCAGGAAACAAATTCCTCTGCTGCTTGAGAAAGAGAAGGGGAACTGAAAGGTCAAGCCTGGGCATAGGGTCCTCAGAGATCCCTGGGCAGGAGAGGTCTTTCACTGATGGTGTGGTGGTCACCAGTACTGGCAGGGAAGAGATGTCCTCCCAGGTCCTGGGTCCAGTATTTAGTCATTGGTGTTGTACTTAACGATGGACCTCCAAGGGGTGAGATGTTTGCATGGCTCATGACTGTTGAACTGCCAGATCTGTGTTTGAAAAGCTCAAGAGCAGAAGGAAAATTAATTTAACTAGAGTTCAAAGGGTCTCAAATAAAGACTAAGCCTTGCTGCTATTCCAAAGCCTTATTTCTATTAATTCCCTTTAATGCTGTTTTAAAATTACAAAGTGGAAGGGAATGCTGGCCAACACATTTTTTGGTGGTTTCAAAACAACCACTATTAGTCAGTGAGGAAATGAATTGGCCATGAGTGGTTAGATGGGAAGGTGGCTTCAACCAGGACACGTGTAACAGAGTGTAGTTGCAGTGACAGTTTAAAAATTAGCTATTGTGAGGCTCCACATACGGACAAGGGCTTGGTATTAATGATTACCATGAACTAACTAACTGGAAAGGGCTTGAACAGCAAGTGGTAGAGTTCAGCTTGACCCACTGGTGAGCAGACCCTTTTCCCGTTCTTTTAACACCCAAATCTCATTTCTCACCAGAGCGGCTACCCGACAGCTGAACACAATGCTTGGGTGCAGCAGTGGGTGGCCATGCCAGCCCGGCCGGGCTGCCTGTGGGCTTCAAAGGACGATAAGAGGTTCAGTCCCTGCTTCCTGGGCTGGATCCAGCAGTGAGCGCTGCTCCAGCAGCCAGACAGCACTGTCAGCTCCGCGGCTCGTGCTGCTGGCAGTGCTCCATGAAGCCAGTTCACAAGTCCTCCTTCCTCAGCGTCTCCCCTTGCTTTCTCCTTTTGCATCCTTCTGGCTGCTGGCCTCTGCTGCCTGATCCCAATGGCAGCTCTGTGCCCATGGCTCCTGCAAAGTCACTCTTGGTCCCACCAGCAGATCTGTGTCCATGGTTCCTGCAAAGTCACTCTTGGTCCACCTGAATCACCAGCATCCCTCTGCAGCATGCACAAGGCTGCTCCCTGAGTAAGTCTGGCTGCATCTACCAGGAGCTTTCTTCTGCCTGCTTCAGTGATGTCCCCCCGCTCCTTTGGCAGACAAAGTCATAGGACCCAGCCGGCTGTCCCCAGCTGGGTGATGGGGTGGGTGGCTGTGGGTCACCTCTTCTCTGCTCTTGCTCCCCTCTCACCACAGGATCTTCTTGACCAGCTCTGCCACCGGCTTGCCTCTGTCCCCATCCTGGTGACCTGGGCTCTGTGACCGCAGGGGAATGTCCCCGCTCACTCCCCTTCTCCCTTGTCCCTGGATGTGCACACAGGGGCTCATGTGAGCCACAGCTCCCTCCTCCCTGGACATAAGCCACCCTTTCTCCTGTTCTCACCCAGCCACATCCTCTGGGATGGTCCAGCATCTCGTGGGTACGTGCCCCTGTGGAAACTGTCTGGCGTGTCCCATGGAGCCGCACACATTTTGTGGACAGAAGAGTTGTGCAACCACCTGGTCGGTGCCCTGGGGGTGCTGCGGGAGAGGAGCTGAGGGTGCTGTGGCCACGCAGGGCAGCTGGCACTCCTGCCCTTTCTTTCCCAGCTATCAGTATTTACTTGTTTGTTCCCATAGATCTCTGGAAAATATATGGGAAGCGCAGGTGAATGTTATCAGGTTCCAGCCACTCTATTTGCAAGCATGTCTTCAGCAAGAATGATTAATCCACTGTGTTTTTCTGTCTTCCCTTCCCAAACCTCTTCAAGAATATCACAGCTCCCAAGGGTGCACACAGTTGCTGGTAATCCTTTGCATTAATTAAGCAAACTGGGATCCTTCATTAGGAGGAACGGCACTAATTGCGTATCTGAGAGGGTGAATTTTGCATGGACCGCTGGCTGGCAGAGCAGAAACCACTTGCAGGCTTCAGCAAGGGGTCTGGGGAGTGAGGGGTGGCTTGCTTGAGAGAGGATGTCAAGAAAACCTGTTTCCTCATTGATGTTGGACAAGTTGGTATTTGTGGGATGGGGGGATGTGCACAGAGAGGATGCAGGGCAGGGGCACTGTCCTGCAGTGCTGCTGTGCAAGGCAGAAAGGGTCAAACTGCTGGGACCTGGCTGTCAAGCTGACATTTGTTTCCAACCTAAAAATACAATCCTGTAATGGCATGACATGGTAAGGAGCTCTGGACAAGAGGCTACAGTCTGCAGCTGGGCTTAGTGCTCTGAGCTGGGAAGAGCTGCTTAGAACTGACAGAGAGCTCTTTGTTTGCTGTGTGTGGTTTAGAAATTAGGCAATACTTAGAAGCAATACTTTGAAGCAAATATTGGTTCAAACAACAGCAGGTCCCACTCTCCAGTGGCCAGTTCAGCTCATCTCAGGTAGAAAACAGCATATTGCAACACAGTCAAAACCTGGCACCAAGTATTTCTTCTAACCAGTGGGGAAACTGGTTTGTGGCATTTCCTGAAAAACAAACTAATGCCTCTGGAGTTGGAGTACAGTCTCAAAACTGACCTGCAGGTCCAAACAGGGGCTGGAAGCACGTTTCTGGAAAGACTGCCACAGCTCTCCAGGTATCTGCCAGGCCTTGGGAGCCACAGGGCACGTCGAGCTGGCCCAGTCTACCGTTGGCCACGGACACACTCGCAGAGCTGATGTTCCCATGGTGTGGCTTCCCATGGGGGTCCTGCCAGCCCCATGCCCACCCAGGTCCAGGGGACGAGTGACTCCCTCTTACAGGAGAGACCTGGCATCAGGCAGGAGGTATGGGATTTCCCCCAGATGCTTACACTGACCAGGTAAGCGAGCCCTGCAGAAACCTCCTGACTTCTCCCTGCCCTTCCTGGGTACCTGAAAACTGAATCACAGAATGGTTTGGGTTGGAA
>NW_010140343.1:0-11051 GCF_000699245.1 Pterocles gutturalis | reverse complement strand
ATTGTTTCTGCAGTGCTCTTGATGGGGCCCGGCTCTCGCCTGGGTGAAAATCCCTGTTTCCTGCTCATCCAAGTAGTGTTGCTACTTTAGAAACAGTTAAATACCTATATATACATTTACCAATTAATTGCAGGCTTATGTGACAATTCACCCCGGAGCAGCCTTGGTGTCAGAGCAAAAAGAGTGCAAGCCCTCCACTTTCTCAGTAACTGCGCGGAATTTACACCTGCGTGTTAAAAATGTCAGTAGCTGTTATTTGTTACTTATTTACTGTGAGTATCTCTGGTTTGAACAGTTGCCTTTGGGTGTTGGTGAGGCTGGAGCTTTTGAAAGGTAGCGTAGCTCTCGGTGAGCATCGCTGCTGCCGGTATGCTGCTCTTGCACTGCCGGCGTGTTCACGGCATTAATGCAAATTGATTCAGAAGGATTAATTTATGGATTTGTTCTCTCCAGCCTGTTGTATTTTGCTGGTTTGGTAGCGGGGGTGCGGTGTGTGAATTTTACCCATTAAGCAAAGTTAATCCATCATCAGGTGGGTTCGCCGCGGGAGCCAGCGGAGCTGCCCGGGAGCCGTGGGTACGCGGGGAGCGCAGTTACGTGTGTGGTCGGGGGTTTTCAGCATTGCTGTGCATGGGTGCCTGTTGGTATGATCTGAACCAGACCCTGCCATATACCGCATCCCGGCTGCCAGGGCGCTTTCTTGTATAAAAATCTGCTGAAAGGGCAGAAGGAGGATGCCTTCGTCCTCCCCCGCCGGAGCCAGGGACTCAGGAATGCAGCGGGTGACGTGCTGCGCGTGGAAATGCAGCCTTCCAGCTAGAAAGCAGGTAAAATCCTTCGGCTGCTCACGCACACCTCTATTTCCATGGGTATATGGTGTTCTGTTTCTTCTCCAGACTTTTGGAGTGATGCAGGTGTTTTTGCAGAGAGGCGGTGCCTCTGTGTCCGCAGCACGCCCCGGCACGGGAGGGATGCGTGTGGGGTTCCCCAAGGGGTAGGGTTTCTCTTTTGCCTTCCTCCAAGGTTTTCGGATCTGTTGAGTGATGGAAACACTCCTCTTTGGGTTCGGTGTGCTGTAACAGCGCTGAAGAAATGCGCTCTGTTCCCCAAAGTGTGCGCCCTTCTGCCTAATAACTATTATTTTACTTGTATAATTTATACGTACTAGAATTACATGGGCTTTGGAGTGAAAATTGAAATGCTGGGGCTTGGGGGGTCCCCGCGGCTGGTGGTCTCTGGGTGCGAGAGTGGTACCTTGGGTGGCTCCTGAAGTTGCTGGAGGGGTCACTCCATCTCCCTGCTATTGAAGCTGGCAAATTTGGTTCAGCATGACAGTCTCTGGGAGAGAGGGTGCTTCCCTAACGAGGTGTGACTCTGGCCTTGGAGCTGTAGCCGTGGTTTGTTTCATCGTCCCTATGAGTTTAAGAGGCTGCTCTTAAAAATGGGACACATCCAGCCCTGTACCGCTGGTGTCGTCGCAGAAGCTCATCAGTTAAGTTTTTTTTTTGCATCGCGTTCATCGTGCTTATCGAGGAGGACGGGGAGAATTCTTGATCTCTGCAAACCCCACTGATTGGAGTCACTCTGCTGCAGGTTTCCTCCCCAGGTTTGGTGGGATTGTGCCATCACCGCTCTCCTCCATCACTCCAGGTTTGCACCGGCAGGCCTGAGATATCTGGAGGGAGCCTTATGCTTTTCCTCTGGGATTTTGCGACGATGTTCAGAAGGATGGGATGAAAACAAGCATCTCTGAATAGCTCCTCTGTCGTGTATCGTCCGAGTAGGAGGGTTGCCAGTGAGACGTTAAAGGAAGGTGGGAGGCTGGCGGATCGGGTGGGCAGCCGCTCACCTGCACGAGCGAAGGTGGGATGTGCTGGTGGTGCTGGGGTGGGTGATGGGTTCAGGGTGGGGGTCTGCTCCGGTCCTGGCGGAGAAGCACGGGGCAGAATCATCAGGTCCCTTTGCTTGTGGTGGGAAGGAGCCAGGTGATCTCATCGCTCCGGGTCAGTCCCACGTCACGTGCGAGGAGGTAAATGTGTGTCTCCGTGCCGTGCTCAGGCAGTAATTAACTCTGGGTTTGTGAATTTGTGTAATTACGGTGCAGCTGGAGACAGCTCGAGGTAATAACTCTGCCCCTCGGTGCGCACCGAGACTTTTCTGCTGTTTCTGCGGCAGCGAGGTACGCTGCAAGGGCCGGCTTGACGTCATCGAAACCAAACCTGCGAGAATTCAGCCAGGAGGGCGAGCGGGAAGGCTGGTGGGCGGGCATAGGTAGGCAGGAATGAAACTTGTGTGTTGCTCCAGTCCTCAGCATGAGCGTTAATCATCCGAACCTCTCCGTCCTGACAGCCTGTTTTAAACGGTGAGTTTGCTGGAAGAAGTGTGTTGGCTGCAGCCTCTGTCTAAACCTGGATGCGGATCAGGGTGGAAATCGATGCTGCATGTCCCCGGCGCTTAGCGCAGCAATTCCAGCCAGCTCTCGGTAACATCGCCGGAGCCGCGTGTCGGCACCCTCCTGGTTGAGTTCTGGTTTGAATTAATGGTGGTTGAGTTAATGGTGAGCAAAAGGCAGGTCCATGGTCTGGGGTCTGGGTCAGGCTGCGGTGGCAGGGGGGATGCTGGTGATGAGGGGGGGATGCAGGGATGCAGAGCATCGCGGGAGCTCGGTGGTCAGCTGTTGTCCCCGTTCATGCTGGGTGCACCTCTGGACTTTGCCAGATCTATGTCTGTATTTTCAATATTTTAAGTAAAAGCAACATCTGTGGGGAAATCCAGAGTTGGGGTGCAAGAACTTGCCGTGCTGAATCAGGCGGTTGGTCCGTTTAGCCTCCTGTGTTGTCTCCTCCCAGCGTTAAATGGCAAACACCTTAATTAATGTTAGTAAAGTGCTTGAAGATGTAAAGGGCAATCAATATCTAAATGTTACGAATAACGCCTTGCTCAGCGCTGGGCTTATCTCGTTTCCTATTTCAGAGCCTCGGTGGCATGGGGTGGCCTCTGTGTCCCAGCTCTGGGGTGCGATGGTGGGGATGGTGGTGCCATGGTCGCTGCTGAAATCCAGCTGGGAAGGGAGCCGGAGCTGCACCCTGCTCCTGGATTAAGGGATTTCTCCTCCTTGCTGCACAGTGATGTCGGCCATAGGCAGCGTAAAAAAAGATTTCAGTTGTATCTTGGTAGTCGGTGATGCCAAAGGGCCGGGAGGACCTCTCTGCTCATGACAGCCTGAAATGGAGTTTTCTCTTTTTCTCTTTGATCTCTGTACACTTCCGTAGCTGCAATGCAAAGACTTTGACTCTTGCCCAGGAGGCAATCAGTTACCTCTGTGCTCTGTGCTGTTGCTATTTTGTGAGTAATCATCTCAGGCTGTTGAAAATGTACCATTTTCATCTTCTCGGAAATCTTCCCTGCCGTTTGTTCTTCCAGAGCTGGAGAGCTGATATTGTATAAAGGAACCCGAGGAATTTGGATACCACGGTCCAGCCGGGTACCGGGAGCATTTTTGCACCAAGCTTATTGCAAGATCAGGGCTTTGCTGTACTATTCCTCTTCCTAATAATTTCCTACTTTATTTATCTCTGTCCTGCATAGGGTGAGGGAGCAATTAGTCTCATGCTCTGAAACAATTGCATGCGCTGGGAAATAAATTTGCGTGTAGCAATATTCACGCGGTTGGTGTAGACGCCAGGAACTGGATGCAGGCAGCACTTGAGGTCCCCATTACATCCTAGTCTTTGAAGATGTTAATTTAAAATATCCTTTCTGGAGTTTTCCTATTCAAAAGCCACATCTGGCGCGGTTAGAATAATATTTAGATTATCATTCCTTTAAGGCCTGTCCGGGAGAGTTTTAGTGAAGTTCCTGAGGATAAGTGAGCTCAAGTGAACTCTGAAGTTGAAGAAGGACTGAATCCAGGGCTTCTGACGAGCTGGTTTGTAGCAGAACCGTGAAGATATTTGGTGTTAGACTTGCAGATGGGGAGAGGGAGGTTTGAGCAGGTCCTGGTCTTAAACTGGGGGAAGCTGGGGGGTGATTTGTCTGTTGGATTCAGGCACTCTCAAATCATCACCGGTGGGCTGGGTGTCCTCCAAAAGAGCAGCCTTTCCTCCCAGTACCTATTCCTCATTATTCCAGATACATTAGTAAATTTGGTGTTTTCTGGCACCGGCGATGCAGAAAAATCTGCATCCTTGATGGGAGCCTCTGCGAGCTGCCACAGGAGGCTTTGCAGCGCCGGGGGCTCATTGCTCCAAACGCAGCCGAAGCCCGTTGGTATAAACCAGGCACTAAACTTCAGCGCTAGCATGATATATAGCCAAGCTTCAGTCTCCAGCTGATTAAAATTCAATTCTCATAATTTCCCGTTGACAGCGAGGCGTGAGCTAAGAGCCTTTGGTCCTGACGCAGCAGCTTGCAGCGCCGGTGTGCTCGGCGTGCGGAGCTGCTCTGAAACCCCCGGGAGCCGGTCGACCAGAGTCTTTGTTTTACAGGCATCGTCCTCACCCGTGCGATGCTGGAGGGTCAGGGAGCTGCTCCTCGCTGCTGCCAGCTTTGCAATCCACTCCTGCTTTCTCTTGCTGTGGGGTTTTGCTCGAGTCTTTGTGGCTGATGCTTGCAGGTGTCGAGATGGATTTTGTGGAAACAACAGGTCTGGAGACCTCAAGCTAGACAGTGTCTGGGTGTTCAGAGATCTGTGCTGTGTTAGCCGGGAGGGGGAATGGGTTGAGATTTTTTTTTTTTTTTCCAAAGAAAAAGCAGCAGCAGGTCTGGGCTGTCCCAGCAGAGCAAACGCTGGATAATCGCTTTTCAAAGCATTGGCCAAAGTCCTTTTCATAGTCCGTTTGTTTGCAGAAGTTGCCAAGGGAAGGAAAAACTCTTTGCAAAAAGTTTTCTGTGTGCATCCCCCTGGCCAAGGCGGGTCACTGGAGGCTGGTGGGGGTCTGGGGGTGTCTCCCTCGGGGTGAGGGGCTGAGGTTGGGTGATGCCCAGGCTGTGGACGGAGGGACCTGAGATAACAGAGGCTTTGCAGGAGGACAGTGTGTGGCTGGGGAAGAACAACTTTGCAGACGTGTTGATCATGATGGAGTGTGACACTGGCCGGAGGTGGTGGCTCCTGGGGACATTCGGATACCCCAGTGCCCCCCAGCCCAGCCTTGCACGGCTTCAGTAATCTGATAAATTGCTCATTTCTCTAATCTTGTTGGTCCTCCCCTTCCCCAGATCCCTGCGAGGGGCTGCTGCCAGCTAGACTTGGTGCGGGTGACTTTTGGGACAGGTTTCTGGTTTTGTGGTTGTTTTGGTTTTTTTTTTTGTTGTTGTTGTTGTGCCAGATGAAGTGATGTATCTATGTCCAAAAATTGCAAAATTGCAAAGACCTGTGCTTTGGAGTGGGGAATGGCAGCTGCAGCAGAGAGCTGGTTTTGCGTGGAGCACCTGATGAGAAATGGGAATTTGTCATTAGGATTTCCGACACCTGCATGGTAGCTTTGAGAAATTAAAAAAAGCTCTTGAGTTTTGCTTGGTCAGCTGCAGGTTTTAAGTACTTGCAGCACCATGGCTGGAGTTTTCTTTCAGATCACTCAGATGATGGGAAAGGAGCAAAGATGCCCACGGGAGGATGGCGCTGCAGTCAAGGCATCCTGGATCCCTTTTGGGCACTCGGGAGACTCAATGCTTGGGGAGGATCAACCTCATCGCTGAAGAAGTGAAAGGGACTGAGAGATGCCCTGCTGCGCTGTGGTCCAGGGCTGGGCTGCATCCCACTCTTGGAGAATCGCCTGTATCTCTTGTTGCTTCTGCAAACCTTTTACTGGAAGCAGCATCTCTTCTGAGGGCATCCGTAAATCCATTTCTCACTCCTTACTGAGTTGTTCTGTGTCACGTCTTTTCATGCCACTTCTCCCTCTAAATTAAAATTTCACAGGTTTTACAGGCTGCGTCGGGGAGCTGAACCTTCGGGGTTATCTGCCAGGGAGCTGGTGTGTCGCAGCCTTTGCTGCTGCCGTCCCTGGGGACACGCTCCTCTCCCGTGCAATCTGGGTTTTATTGTCCTGCTTCGCTGGGTGGCATCCCGAGGAGAATCCCCAGCCTCTCCATCACCTCCTCTCCTAGGAGAGCATGCATCCTCCCTCAGCAGGGAGTTACATCACCTTTATGCAGAAAATAGCATGCAAGGGGGTGGGGGGGGCAAAAAAATACTATTTGGTGTGAATATGGTGTGTGGGATGTAAAGAAAGCAGGGGAGCACAATGCCAGGCTGATGCTTATCTTCAGGTTTTTTCTGTGACTCATTTTTGCAACGGCAATCAGACCTGGAGAGCTGACAGTGCTGTGGAGAAGGAGTTTGTTTGCAGAGAAGGGGAAACAGAGCTTGTGCCTCTGCTGCAGCAGGTTGAGGCCATTGGTGATGTTTGGGGTTTGGAACCAAGAGCCTCTCGGAGACTTAAGTCTCTATTTTTATTTGCCTTTGAATTCTTATAAAACACGGGATTTGCAGAAGTGGATGTGACCTGTACTACCCAGTACGTTAACTTGCCAACCAGCTCCCTTGGCCAGTTTATACTGGGAGGGTTTCCCAGTGGTGAGTGCGTGCGAGCTGTTTAAACCCAGGGATGGTGATAGATGCGGGCTGGCAGCGCACCCGCACGCTTCTGCTCCAGCCCGTTATTTTTAAACAAACTGTCCCTCATCCTCCCCTGGAATTTAACAGGGAAAAGCCGTGGAGTTACCCTCCGCCTCGGCGGATGGGCTGGATGGGAAGCCCAGCGCTGGGTCCGTGCGGTGTCCAGGCTACTTGCCCTAAGGAACGTCTTCCCTTGGTCATTTTAACAGCAGAATATCCTAAAATGTTTAGTTTGGTGTCGTGTTCAGGTGTGCACAAGAGCATCCCATACCCTTTGGGGATGTGTTAAAAGGTCCTTGAGATTCTGCGTGGGCTGGTGTGGGCAGTCTCTGCCCTCCCATCATAAAGTGTGGTGGGGTTTGGTGTTTTTTTTTTTTTTTTTTTTTGTGTTGGTGGCGTTTTTTTTTTTGATACTTTGCTGGAGGTGCACGAGCATGGGAAGTGTTCGCCTGTTTTCCAGGGTAGGGGTGGAAAGCAAAGCAAATTAGTTGGAGGAATAGATGGGAGGAACTTGCCTTTGATGTCTGGGTTTAGATGGTCCAGGCGCTCTCTTAAATTGCAGGAAGGGAAAAAGAACATCTCAGAAGAAACCTAACGGAGTGCTGTAAAGGTTTTAGGGGACTACAGTGAGATTTCCAGTTGGAAAAATCTCCCAGTGCAGCTGCATTTTGGATTTGGAGCGGCAGCTGTCCTCTGATGCGGGAGCCAGGAGGGCACAGCGCTTCTTGGCACGGCCGTCGCAGCCTGCGCCGTGGGGTCTGGGCACGACGGTGCTGCTGGAGAGGACGTTGGGGAGCAGCTTTCAGCTCTGTGCCATGTCCATCTGCAGCGCTGCTCTGCAGAAACTCCTCTTGGAGGGCGCGAGGAAGAGCCGAGCCCAGCTCGGAGTTATCGCTGGGCATCAGCTGCTCCCTCGGAGCTGGACTTTTGTGATTTTTTGTATGACAGCAGCACGTTCAGAAAACAGATTCCTCATCCTGTGATGGCAAAATATTCTCTCTGTGTGTGTGTGTTGGGCATTGTTTTTCCCAGCCTTAAATACACCCAATTATTTACTTTGATGCTTGTCAATTATTCCGTTATCTGCTCAGGCAAAAACCTGTTGTTTTATCCACCTGCAGATTCTTGACGTTAATTCCTTGAACGTTCCTATCCCCTGTAACGTCTCATTAAATGGCTTTGTCCAGATCTGTTGTTATTTCTTTCCTGCCCAAGTGATGGCTCAGGTGGAGTCTCATTAAATGGCTTTGTCCAGATCTGTCGTTATTTTTTTCCTGCCCAAGTGATGGCTCAGGCAGGAGGGGGGGAACCCCTTCAGGTGTGCTCCCCTCCACATTTGCATCATGGAATTGAATCTGCAAAGATCGTTGTTGTCATCCCTGCGAACGGAGCTCGTGAACAAAATGTTCAAAGGAGCTTTGGTTTCCTGCAATGATCTCCATTCGTGGCAGAGAGAGCTCCGGAACTGACAGTTTGGGGTGAGAGGGCTGATGAATGGAGTTACTGGATTTCCAGGAAAAGCAGCAGGAGCTGGTGGGGCTGGAGCTGTGCAGCTCCTGCGGGAAAAGCCGTCAGAATGAAAGCTTGGAGTGGTGTGGATCTGAGAAACCAGAGAAAGGGCACCAATGTAGCGAAAAAGCTGTATTTAACCCCACAAAGGCGTTATTTTGGAGTAGCATGTTGTAATACATGCAAAAATACTGCAGGCTTTATTAATTACAAGGTACCTGGGAAGATGCTGAGTGTTTTGGTACCAGTACATGGATGCTGCTGGTGCTGGTACTGGGATGCTGCTGGGAGCGGTGGTGATGGGATGAGCCTGGGAGGCTCCCGAGCATCTCCTCCTGCGGATGTCCCCTGGTTGTCCCAGCAGAGGAGCTGCTGAATGCATCATCCTCAGAGGGAGGAAAAGGGGTTAATGGGATGTGCTGGCCCAGGGGGTCCGAGTTGCTGCCTTGCCCTCCTTGCCTGTGTTCTGGTGGCCGTGGCACTGTGTGGGTTTGATCCAGCTCTGGGACTGGAGCTCCCAGGAATGGCTTGTGAGCTGTGGAAGTTTTGCTGGAGTTGCATCAAGGTCTGCAGCGGCCGTCGTTCTCCGGGACAGGGCATGTGTCCCCTGGGCAGATCACTGGCAGCTGCCCCAGTTGCTCCCAGTGCGGCACTGAGAACAGTTTATTGTTGCTTTCAGGCAGAGCAAAGCTTCAGGAGGTACTTTGCATTTTTGCTATCTTTTTTTTTTTTTTTTTTAATTTCCTCCTTGGACATGCATCATTTCCAGGGTATTTTTGGTAAATTATCTGGTTTAACACATCTTCTACGTCCTGCTTCTCACTGGTTTTGGAGTGCATTCGTTAAGGACCAGTTTGATTTTCAGTGTAATTCCTCTGATGGACACATTTGCTCTGCAGCGGCAGAACATCTTTGGTTCAGCATCACCTTTACGGCAAAATGAATGAAAGGCACTTTGCTGAATAGCTTTGAACACCTTGTAGGTTCCTTAAAGATTCTTTTTTCATTCTTGGGCTGAGGTTTATTCGATGCTTTTGGGGTTTGTGATGTGGTGCTCCCCGCGCAGCCTCGGTTGGACTGCCGCGTGTCCATAGCTTCTGGAAATATCCTGATGATAAATCTGGATGTATGGTTGTGTTTATTTTATTTGTATTATATTTGTTTTACTTTGAGCGGAGGGATGCATGCATTAAAAAAAAAAAAAAAGCCACGAGAGCTCTGCCCGTTAATTAGTCCGACACTGACGTGGTGATGAGCATCCTGTAGGGTTAAAAATCCATATGCAGATAAGGCATTAACTCAGCATTAAACAATCCAGATAATGTCAAACGAGCAGAGCGGGCTGGTGTGCGGTGACAGCCTGTCGATACCGTGATGTCAGCCCACACACCTTTGACCTCATCACGGAGTTGAGTCAAACCTGCCTTTGCATGGTCACGTCTTCCAGTGGATGGGGATATTGTGCAGGGAGAAATGAAGGAAATCCTCGTTGGTTAGAGACCTTTCATGGAGGGCTCTATGCCAGGAGATGGTGACCAGCTCTGGGAGACCACGGGTGACCTCATCTGGTTCTTGTTCATCTTTCATCCATGGGGTTGAAGGGTCTGGCGAGGTGTTGTGGCGCTGGTGTGGTGGCAGGGACCTGCCCCTTGGTCAGGGTGTGCACAAGGGGGTTTGGCTGTTGGGTTGGTGGATACCTGCTGCAGGAACTCGTGCCCAGCATCATCTTTAACTGGGTGCTTGAAGTCACCTGGATACCTTTAAAAATGCTGGTGGTGGATCCTCCAGCTGAGCTGATCCTCCTCTTGAGCTGGAAGCAGCTGAGCTTTATGGTTCTCTTGTGTAAGGAAAATTATCCGAGCCTTGAGGACGTGCTATGATTTATGCCGGTTCCTTTTAGTTGCATCTGTACATAAGGACTCCAAATTGGGGGATATTTTCTTTAACTGCAGTTTTTGCGAGGTAGCTCTCATTTGCTAGTCGTTGCTTTTGGTCGTTACTGCTGATGCAGTACAAGCTTATTTTGCAGCAACTTTTTGCATCTTTCCTGGACTTGAATCAGCAAATGATATCTTGATGTTGAGATCTTTGACAAGCTGGTGAGGAGAGGGGAAGTGGAAGAATGGGAGTGGTGCTCTGAAGATAATTTTGATCATACTTATATCAATGGTCAAAGACATTTATCAAACCACGTATCTGGAGTAAGAAGGGTGTGTTGGGTATTGCTGGCTACAGGTGGATGGCATGGATGGATGGATGTAGTGCTGGAGAGAACTGGTAGGAAATGAAACGTACTCTGGTTCTTCTGGGGCGTGTTTTCAGTGTATCTTGAATTTCTTTAAGTGTGTGTACGCAGTTCAGAGGGTCATACCATTAATGAGACCAACAAGAAAGACTGATAAAAAAGTGTAACCCTCTATAGTATGGTAGATTTATGGTAGAACTGCTCTGATCTTATCGTCAATCTGCGTATGTGTCAGTAGGAGAGCAGTATTAAGTTGGCAATTAACATCACCAAAAAGTTTTTATCGTTTGTTTTGTTGAAAATTATTTTTAAAAAGGGTAAAGAAAAAAAATCAGCACAGGACGTTGAGTACAGGATATATACAGATGTCCTGGGTGTTATTAGAAGTATTGTCATGGAGAGATGCTGGTCAGGCACCCAACTCCCTAAACACGGGTATGGGGGGTGTCTGTCTGTGTGATAAGTGCTGTCACTGACACAGAATCCTGCCGAGGAGCCGCTGCCGGAGCGTTATCCTGCTGGGCTGGGATCTGCGCCCAGCAGCTTCCTTCCTGCCTGTTTGTTCAGGCAAGCACGAACTTGCTGGGTTGGTTATTTCACCTCTTATAAATGATGGCTAGCAGGGAAGATTAGCTGCTTTCTGATGAACTCATGAATATATATATTTTTTAAATATAT
>NW_010140342.1:24690-49375 GCF_000699245.1 Pterocles gutturalis | reverse complement strand
CTGTGATTCTGTGATTCTGTGATCTATAAAACAGATTTAATGGGCTGTGGGGACAATAAAACGAGGAGCACACAACCACCCAGGACAAGTCTGCTTTAAGGGACTGGACACTGACAGTGTAACACAGAAACTCTGTAGCAGAAGTAAGGGTAAAACTTAACTCTTTGAGGTAATGCACACAATATTATAATTCTTCCTTTGCACTCCCTTGTCACACTCACTACACAGATTTCACCTGCTGCAATGAGTGGTGTGAGTTTGGTTCACTCCACAGCCCCAGCTTGTCCTCTGAGCTGGTAGAGGGCTGGCATTGAGTGATGTGGAGGTGCCATTGGTGGGGAAAAGTGATAAAGTTTTCTTTACATGAAATTCCTTATTATTCTTTGTTATATAACAATGTAATATGGCATGTTTTTTAAAAATGTCCGTAAAATGCATAGTTTGTGTGGAATTGTTTTATCCCAAGCAGGTGACATGAGCAGTGTCAGGACTCTGAACCGCAGCAAGACAGCATGCAGATGGCAGTAACAGACTTGCAACATGACTGGGCCTGGTAGGAGACGATCTCCATCCTTACCAGTGGGCTTCATAGCTAATTGTTAATAATAGGACAGTGCTTGTAACTCTTCTAACTTAGTTATTTCAGTGTGCCTTTGTCTTTCTTTAGCCACTCTGTCCCAAACAGTAAAATGAAAACCCAAGTGTCAAGTCACACCAGCTCTGCCTAAAATGTCAGATACAAGCCCCGATAACACCTTTATTTTACATGCTCATATTTTTGTGATATGAAATACAACACACTAAAAAGATCATCCCTGGATTGCTGTATTTAAATACTCTAAATACAAATACCTAAATGAAAAGGTCCACAAACTGAAAAGAATTCCAATATCTTGTCTTTTCCTTTGTTTACTCTAATTATGTAGATTATAAAATTGAACCTTTTTTTGTAAAGTTCCTTTCTTCTCAGTGAAAGTACTGCAATCTTTCCCTTTTGGCAAGTGTTCATTCAAGGTGTTCAAAGTTATCTGTGCACAGTTTAACTCCTTTTGGGAAGTTAACACTGAGCTACACTCATAAGAGGTGTTCCAGATTTTTCATGTTATTTGATGTGGATATAAAAACGTATTGCATCTTCTGCCCTTGTATGCTGGCAGAACTGATAGCAGCTGATAAATATGCAGGTATTAAATGCAGTTCCTTTAATGGAATTAAAACATTTCTGTTAGAAGCACAAAGGAAAGACTTGTGATTTTCATGCAAGTAAATGTAATAAGATTGTGGTTTTTTTCCCCTCTCCCAAATGTCTCTACCTCTAACATACCATAAGGGATGCACTGCTGTTTTAACAGCCTAGGGGGTTGCTTCTAGTAGCAGTTGCCCTTGGTGAAGAATATATTTGCAAAGGATATGAATGACCTGGTACTTTTGAGCCAGACTGGTGCTATTAGTATGTTTGCTGAGAAACTCCTAAAGAGGCAGTTATCTTGTCTGTCACTGCAAGTTCAACAGCACTGTCACAATATAAAAAAACGGACACTGCACAAAAATAATACAAGTGGTACTTGCAATATCATTGCATCAAAACTGCAGAGATTTTTACACTTTGTTGATACTATAAGCTTTCAAACACTCCAGCAAGTTTCTTGTGCTCTTTCATTCAAAGTAGCAGCACATATGTCAAAGGTGAGCTACACTCATAGCAGGTGTTCCAGGTCTGCTTGAAGACACAAAGTATTTGTGTCCCTAATTTTTCAGTTTGTGGTACCCTTAAATCACTGGCCTATTAGCTATGGAGGAGTACATAGAAAAATAAGGAAAAAATAAAGATCTCAATTTTATCCCAGAGGGCAGAGGTTGTCATTTCTCAGCCAGGTATACTAATGGTAGGTTCATGATGACTTGTCAGGCATCAGAAGCAGCAGTGACCTAAGGAATGGAGGTTTTCAGAAAAACAAGGAAGATGAGTAATGCATTTCTCAGAAGAGAGTTTCAGGCACAACAAAACTGGAGCTGGAGTTTTATTGCTGTTTGCTTCCACATTAAAAAACAAAACAAAACAAAACAAAAAAAACCCCAAAAAACAAACAAACAAAAAAAAAAACCCAACAAAAAAAACCCCAAACAAATCCCCAGTAAATCCTAAATATTCAGAAAGACTTGAATATAATGGGTGTGAATTTTGTTAAGGAGCAGGCTGTGAAAGGCATAAACTCACATGAAGTTTTATTCTACAAATTAAGGATTTGAGACTCTCCCTCTTTCTGTGATGCATCTGTTCCTCACAGGAGCAGGAGCCCATATTAGAAGGGACTGTTATCTGATCAAACAGGAAAACTATGTAATGTCTTAAGGGGTCATGGGCATTATAAGGCACTGATTCTCAACTAATTTGGATATATCATATTTTTAAAAAAATCCCAAAAGTTCATATTTCTAAGTTAAAGCAAAGAAAACCCCGTATAGCTGTCTGCAAGTTTCATGTCTATTTAGTTCAATTTCCTGTTGATGTTCATTCTGCCTACTTCCAGGACTGAGCTCTCCCACTGGCTAAATTCCTGTTTTACTGAACATGTATGCATGCCTGTGTAGAAAGTCTAACCTTGTGCCCATCCAAACAGTATTTGAATGCCCTTCTGAGACTGTGGTGGGAATTTATCCTTCCCAAATCATGCTGCTTTACAACAGCTGAAGCAAACGACTTAATTTTTTGATTCTTAAAGTTCTTTGCACCAAAACATTTACTGTTTTCTGTATGGAAAAATATAAACCAAAAAAGCTAGAATTAGCAGTCACTTCACCTTTTATATATATATAGTTTCCATTTGCTTTTATTTGCAGGTTGGAACATATTTAAGCTGCTACGCAAGTGCAGAACTGCCTTTTGGAAAGTCAGCAAAGACATTCTTGTTATCAATTGCTTCCTAAGCTTCCAGAATTCCTGCATTATTAAAGACTACCGAATGTGATCCTATGGGGTGCCGCTACTTTGGCCTTGATCAACTGATGCATTTAAGCATATTGGTGGGATCTATTTACCAATAGCACTTATATGCCAGTGCACTAGGCTCTCTACATTTATAAGCTGCAATTGACAGGGCAACAGAGCAATGTGAGGAAGCAGTTAGAACGCAGGATCACCCCAGCAGTAGGGAAGAGAAACCTTTGGGTTATTTTTAAAACAATCTCAGAGTTGTTTTGAAGGTTGCATTACAATATAGTCCAAAATCTGAAAGGATGAGGAATAGCTCTTGTGAAAGGAAATGAATATTTAAGTGGATTTGTTCATTTATTTTTCAGTGTTAATGGCTTTTAATTTTCTGTTATTGTAGACTGCTTTACTGTGTTGGATCAAGTGGTTTACGCAGGAAGGTAAGTATCATTCTTCCCCTTTTACATTGGCACAGAGAGCTGAGATTACTTTGATGAAGCTCACTTAACAGATCATGACTGTGGTGGGCTGACCCTGCCTGGTGGATCTCTGCTCCACCATTACCCTCCATGGCTGCAGGTGGATACCTGCGTCACCATGGGCTGCCCCGGAATCTCTGCTCTGGTGCCTGGAGCACCTCCTCCCCTCCTCCTGCACTGATGTCGGTGTTTGCAGGGTTGCTTCACATCTCACTTCTCTCTCCACTGCTGTTTTCACAGCATTTTTTCCCCTTTCTAAATATGTTATCCCAGTGCTGCTCCCACTGTTGCTGATGGTCTCAGCCTTGCCCAGCGGTGTGTCCATCTTGTAGCCAGCTGGCATTGGCTCTATTGGACATAGGGGAAGCTTCTCTCATCTTCCCACAGAAGCCACCCCTGTAGCCCCACTGCCCCATGCTAACCCAATACCGTGGCAGAGCCAGGCTTTGATCCTAAAGAAAGGCAAGTGAATAATAGTTTTTGTGTGACAAGTATGCTATGAAAGACAGGAGCATTCAGTGACACATTTTATAGAGGAGTGAAGCTAATGTGTGTTTGTAGAATGATACTGCAGATAGGATGGTTCTTGAGTAGAGCATAGGTACCTGGGCAAATTTAATGTTTTAGGAGACACATGGGTTATAAATACACATACTTATATACTACCATACTATATATAGTAATAGATACTATATATAGTAACAAACATGTTACTATGTTCAATCATAAATATATATATATATATAGTGTTTAGATTCCACAGAAATCCTCAATGATGCAGCCTGCTGCCTATGCCTACCTCCAATTTGAAAAACTTAAATTTTTTTGAGGAACTTGATTTTAGTTAATTATGTTAGAAAAGTTTGGTAACGACTTGTAAAGCAATCACTTAAATTTAGCTAAGTACTTCTGATATCAAAAAACACGATAGAATATTGCTTGAAGACTGCTTTAATGCTTTATAATTGGCAGATATTATTAATTCTCCAGCACACCACCCAATCCCTGAGGATTTTTAGGGCAAAAAAAAAAATTTAGGGGTTTCAATATCTGTACTAACAATTTTTGTAATGGACAAGAATCTAAAAAGCAACAGTTAATTTACCTTTCTTTTCCTCCTGTGAATAGAGCTGGTCATTCATTTTTAAATTTCTTTTAAAAAATGGAAATGCTAGTTTTTATCTAAATAAAAATATTTCAACTTGAGAATGAGCAAAGAAGGGGTGAGTGAGACTGACTTGGTCTCTGGGTCGGTGTGTTTATTTCCTCTTTTGTTTTCATCATGTTATGGCAACTAGAGAGGGATCTTTCTATACTAGTTTACTTGTTTTACATGTTTAGCACAAGAAGTACTCCTACGTCTTCTCCTGGTTAACTTGATAAACCAATTAGTGCTTGTTCAGTTGTACAGAACTCCATGCTTGTTGGTTTGTGGATACATACGCTCAGACCCTAACATCTGACAGAAAGCAGGGACGCAGACTGAAGCAACTTTATTTCTGATCTACCTGTCATTTGTGGGTTCAACTCTTAACATTTATATTCCATTAATATTGAACTTTCTGGACTGGATGAATATGAAACTTAATCTGTGCTCTCCAGAGAGAGGAAATCACTGTACCACTTGAACATGTTGCTGTTGAAGGGATGTGGGTCAAATATTGATTTTTTTCCAGTATGCCAGTATCAATCAGTGTATTTTAATTTAATTCAAAATACAAGGAACCAAGAGTTCATGCAAACTAGAGTTGAACCAAGATGGACTCATTTTCTCAGGGCTGCTATCTCTCAGTCTGCTGACACAGTGAACAACAGAGATAATTCAGTACTTTAAGGAACAGCTAGGCTGCTGGGTTGAGATAGTCTGTATTTATACTCATTCTGATAAAACTGAGAAGCAATCTGTTAAGTGAAGTCTCTCCAGAGGAGCCTGAGCAAGGCGGCCTTCAATGAGTAGTGTTAAAGCCTGAGGGACTGGGTTGAAGTGGTGAACTGGTGGAGGGAACTGATTTAGTAGTATATTATTACAGTGCACAATAAAACAAGGGTATATTTCAGAGATGCCTAATCTAGAATATCTCTAGCAGTGAACCTTAGAAAATAGACTGGTCATGGCAAACCCCAGTTGTAAGTAGAGGATGAAAGCAAGCAATGTTGCTCAATGTGTACTGCTACCTAGACATTTAATACGGGATTCACAGAAGTGATGGACTCCTCCGGCCATGGAGCTGAGTTTCAGATTATTTCCGTATATTTACTACCGGAATTTCTAGATAATACAGGGGGAAGGTTAGAGAGAAGTGAGAATAGATTTAATTGATTCGCTTACAGGGGAGAAATTAGGAAATATGCCCCCAAATTGCAGATATGCAAGTTTGAAAGTTTTGAGCCATTATCTAAGATACAATGGTTTGGTCTGAAACAGGTGAAAGGAACCTCAGTGTTGGTTCACATATCTCCTCTGAACTCGTTTATTTGTTGTTTTTGTAACTGAAACAGATTTTTCTAGGTTCCAGTGTTGTGCTGTATCCTCCGTGCAGGGATTCTAATAATCCTGGCAGCAGATTGATTTTCAGTAAGAGTTCAGATTATGAAATCCCTTCCCTTGCTAACAAACCTGCTCCTGCAGACAGATTCACTGAGACTTAGTGGAACTACTTGACAGAGTGCTGACCAATTTCAATGGGACTTCCACAGTCTTGGTCCGCTTTGGGAAGTTAGATTTAATTGTGTTTCAAAAGGAATGGAGCCAAAACAAAATATAGGGGGGAAGAAATTTCAGCGGTTCCTTATGGATATGCCTTCATAGTAGGTGAAATCCACATTCTTATCTGAGGCCTACCCCAAATCCCCCCCTGCTGTTCACTTCCCCTTAAATCCTTGCCTGCCTGTCCATTGAATATTGACATATTTGCTCAGATAGAGCTATAGGACAAAGTCTGGGCTGTGCTTTAAGAACTGTTCTAGCCCATCTGCTTTGAAGTGAGTATGTGAGTGAAACTCACTTTGTTTCCCCAATTCTATTCTCTGTCTTAGAATTTCTGACCTTTTTGCTTCCTCCTGCGCCAGAAACTACATGCGTGTTTGTGTATAGTTACTGTTTAAATCCTCATTTCAGATGCTCTGCCTCATATCTAACCAGCAGAATCTGCCTCAGCCCAGAAATTAAAAAGAAAAAAAAAAAAAAGTGTTAGAGGTTGGTGATTGCTGACCAGAACACCACTGAGTCAGGCATGACGATACTCACAGGTAGAGCATGTGGATGACTCTGCCCACCTCTGCAGGAAAGAAAAAAATTGGTTTGTGCTCTAGGCACACGTAAGCACATCTTAAAGTATCTTATCTGTGCCATCTGATTTAGGAAGCTGAATTGTAAGCCTGTGTTCCCAAGTGGAATATCCAGGAGGAGATGGGCAGTAAATGAGCCAGGGGGCGAGGGGCAGGGGAGAATGAAAGAGGACAGGAGAAAAGAGACTTAATGATTGAAGGTAATTGCTGCCATTTACTCCCACATAGTATTTCATAACAAAGTGTTTCCAGTTGCCCTCTGGACCCTCCACTGATTCTTGTACAGGAGGCCAAGATTCCTAATTCAGGGATTTGGGGCCTGGGCAAAATTTGTCACTGTGCATCCTTGCCAAGGGCTTCAAGACACCTCCGAAAGGCCAGCAGGCTTTTCAGTAGCAACCCCTTATCTGCTGAGTCATGACCCTGATGTGATTCTTGTGACACAAAGGAGAAGATTTCTCTCCTCCCTGCTGACTTTCTACTTGTCACTGAATCTTGTGATCTCACTGTCTTGTAGTAATGAAGACTAGAGCAAAGTATCCTGTCAGTGCAGACACTCAGCTCTGGAGCTGTTGCTTTACTCACTGCAACTTCATTCACTGCAACTTCACATAGACCTGCCCTGCTCTCTTATCCCGGAATTTTTGTTTTATCTCTGTGGACTCGCAATGCAAAGCCTGGTGTCATGCTAATGCTTGTATTTAGTGAGAGCACACAAGTGTATGTGGGTGGTAAAGGGCTTCAATTTGTTTCAGGACAGAAGAAATAGGGGTTGGTGTAAATTCTGAAAACCGCAGCAATAGGCAAGTCTGACACCTGGCCATCCACCCAGAGTTTGCATAATCTTTCCTTACTGATCCATCTACCCTCATCTACAAGCTTTGGGGCTGTTCTCTCTTTCAGATTAAGATCTGGGGTCAGCAGTGGTGAGTCCCACAGCAGGAGGAGTAAGGAAGAAGAAACAGACCCCACATGACCTGATGGCTTGTAAGTTATGCTGGGCAAGGTACTGAGAGCCTACTGGAGATGAATCTATGGGAGAAAGAGGCAGCAGAGTCAGTCACAGAGCAGTAAATGGCTGCCACTATCTTTGTGACTGTTATTGAAGAAACAGCAGCAAGAGTGGGAACATTTCCCACATAGTAATATAATAAGTGCTAGAAAAACTATTGTACTGTTATATTCTGAGTCACCGCAGGTGGAGTTGCAGTGAGATACTAGGGGCTTTCCCTTTGACTCTCATTCATTCTCTGCCAGGTATGAACCAAACAGATTTACCCATGTGAAAAATTTAAGAGTGGAAGTAAAATTTTACTCCAGCTGCATCTGAACTGATTGTGAAGCTTGTGATCCATGTCCCTTGCATTTTTCTGTTCATAAATCTATTATTTGGGAGGACTCTTATGCTGTCATGTTTACAGCACTGTCCCAGGCAATGCAAAAATCTCAGTTATTGTACTAAATGAAAATGTCTCTTGATGTTTTTCATACTTCAGATCCTTCTGCTTCCTGTTTATATGTCTGAGAGAACGAGGAGATTTATTCTGTTGCTTGTAATTTCTCTTCCTTAATTCAGCACCCTATTCACCTCTGTGCAGATTTTCCCCTTTTTTATTTGGCTGTTGGTGCTTGATAATATTTTGTTTTATTTTATATAGAAGGAACTGAAAACAAACAACAAGGTTCTTGGTTGAAAGAAGTTCCCAACAACTCCAGTAGCTACCAGTCTTGCTCTTTTGGTGGCAAGCTGCTGATTTCCCTACTGTGCGAACTTTTTCTCCCTCTTTTTCAACTCATCCTGAGTCTTTTTTTCCTTGGAGTTTTGTTCCATTGGCTTTGAGAGGTGTGGACCAGTCACAGAGTCTTTCAATGTACCTTTTCTACCTGTCAGATGGTCTTATAGATTTTAACTGGCTGGTCCTTATTTGCAGAGTACTTAAGGCAATTTGTAGTTGAGGTTTGAGAAGTTTCTTGCACTGTTGTTGTATGGCTTTTCCTTAACTGGTTAGTCAAATCACACCCCCTCAATTCAAGGATGGGTGAGTCAGTTTTTTTATTTCTGGTCATTTGACCTTACCAGCTACTGAAATATGCAGATGATCCCTCTCGTTTAGGTTCGTATGAGAACATATTTTGGCATGGGCACCATGCAATTTATTCCCTAAGGAGTCTAAGCTCCCAAAGAGTCATCGGAGCCTCCAGAACAACCAAGGATCTGGAGGAAGGAGGATGTGAAGGATAAATGAGTTGGAAAAATAGGAGGGAGAGAGAGGCTGGTTGCCACATGCTCCTAAACAGTGCTCCACACCAAAGAGTCTGAATCGCCCTCTGAAGGCTTGACTGACTATTCAGTGAAAGCCAGCTTCTAATATCAGCACTCAGTACAGATGCATAAGGTTAATGTGAATACCTGCTCACTTCCCCTCTGCCCCTTGTGCCCCTTTAATAAGGAGAAAATTGATTCCCCATTTCTAAGCAAAGGTCTGTAGCTGGGAGAGAGCATAGTCTCCCTGTCTGAGTAACAGCTGGGGAAAAATGAATAGACCATATGCTGGAGAGCCGTCGCCAGAACACTGGGACAAAGCTGTGGACCACTGCCAAGCCTCACAGCAGCCAAGGCGAGAGGTAGAGGGAGACTGCTCAGAAACACACTGCCAGGGACACTGCGCTGGTCTAGTCTCAGGGACTGCAATGTATAAATCCTGAACTAAAGAAGGAAAAATGACTTGCTTTCAGAAAGCTCCTTGGAAAAGAAAGTCATTTGCCCAAGTGGCCTTGAACATCCTTGTTAAAACTTGCCTAGTTGCTTTACGCTTTCCTTTTTTTACCTGCCTGGTTGTTCTCAGGAACACCTAGACCATTGCAGAATTTTGTCTGAGGGAGTCAGTGGCTTACAATTTCTTTATTTAATCTTTTCCACCCTTACTGCTCTTTCTCCAGAATCTGCTTCATTACTGTTCCTCCTGTGACTTAGGCTTGATGGCAGGATGGAGTCTGCTCAGGCAAACATAATGAACATCTGTAACAAGTCTGCAGCCTCTGGAAAAGGAGCTTAGTTTGTGAAGACTTTTATGCAACGGAAATTGATCCACAATATGTTCACTCTGAAACTTTTTAACCTCCTACCTGTAAACTGATTATATATGCCAGTCTGTTCCAGGCCCACAGAGGACACCCTTGGTGGTGATGTATAATTTTTTTAGAAGTGGACTGGGGAACTGAAGCTGATGAACTCAGTGAGCTCTGGGCGAGTAACTAGGAAGAAGCAGCAGCAGCCCTCAGGCAAAAAAAAAAAAAAAAGGGAGGCTCAGAGCTGGACCCCAACTGTAATCTCACAAGCTGTGGGACGCGGCCAGTTTTTTTGTATGAAATATCACTGTGAGCTGGTATGGCTGGGAGCCGCTCGCCCATTCTACACTTTGTGCTAAGTCTATTGGGTGCTATACACCTGATCAGTCTTACTCTGTGCACATGTAAGTCAATGACTAACTAAGTGGGGAAACAAAATAAAATCTTCGCTAAATTTTGTTTTAAAAATAAGTTTTAAAACAGGACAATTCTTTACAGAAAGAATCTGTGGATGTTATTAACAGCTACATTTCAAATTTCTTGTAAGAATCACATTAATTATCGTCCTAATTACATTTCTTTAATCAGACAGGTCTCTTCTGAAACTTTGTACTTTAAAACAGAGTATCTGCTTAGAGACACTTAAGCAAAAATAGTTAAACAGTTCACATTAATCGATTGTGACTGATTTGAGTGAAACCTAATTGCCTACATTGCTGATACTTATTTGTCTAACAAACCTAAATGAAAGCAACTGTAAAAAAAAGCAAAAACCTTATGTAGTGTTTTATACCTTGTTGGTTATTTCTCTGTAATTAGTCATTTTAGATTCTAGATATCTAGTCCAGTGTAACTTGTCATATATTGACTTATAATGTTTAAAAGGAAAAATAAATTAGAATATACTTCTGGAATGGCAGTGATATCTACCAAATTTCCTTTTAAATATGCACAACAAAATGGATTGTTAAAAATAATCCTTCTGAGGATGGTGCCTCTTTTGTCAGTTTTCTACCAGAGTGCACCCTGCACTCTGACAGAAAATTGCTCATTAATCTCTAAGGAATGGCCAGTTTTTTAAAATAGTCACTCAACTGTGCTGCCAATGTTAATTTTTTAAGCATTATGGGTGCCATTAATTGCTTGCTGTGGTTGGTAACAACAGTAATCCTTTCTGAATGAGACATTAACTCCAAAACAAGTCATTAGCTTTTGTCCACATACTGTAATTAACACTTACCTTCCAGGAGGCAAGCATCATGCCTTCACAGAAATTGCAAAGGCCATCGTGTCACTGAAGACTTGGTGACTCTCTAATCTTTATATTTAGTCTCAAGATATTAAAGAGGGGTGATTTTTAGGGTGAGCACTGTTTAGTAGACATAGTCAAGGTAAGGGATCTGATCTGCACTTTCAGCCTGGGAAGAGTTTTCCCTTCTCTTTTCCCTCCAGCTTTTTTGCTTTTTAAGATAGGGAAAAGGTATGGATGCCTCAAATTGCTTCTTCTCAGATGTGTGCGACAGCACCAGGTTTGGTCACTTGTCAGGGATGCATTGCGCCGTCTTCCAAGCAGAGCAGAGGTTGTCACTCAGTGTCCATAAAAAGGATGTTGAGGATTGTTTGGGATGGAAAAGACAATAAAGAATATATTTTCCCATCTCATACACAGCATACTTTGCTTTTGCAACCTCTGCTCATGTCCACTACATTTCATCCCAGTGAGTGTTGGAATGAGAGGTGAAGAAAGAGGGAACAGACGAGCATCATGGAGTGGAAGAACCTGCCAGTACTGGAGCTGCTTAGATGTCAGTTTTGTCAAGTCATATTGTTGTTCTAGTTTTAAGGGAGGAATGGCGGGATTGATTTGCAATGTCTGTTCCTCCCTTTGATACTTCTTCTTGATAAAAGGTGTAGAATTAAGGGGTGGCTCTGCATGTTTGCAATATGGAGTTCAAAATCTCTGCAGTGGTGTCAGTTTTTTTCCCCAAGCCATTTTGTATGGCTGTGATGTCACTTCTAATTGATTATGATATGACTTTAGGCTCTGTTTATTTGATTTTACAGTCTGGGACCATACCCAGTGTGTTGAAATACACATACGTGGGCAGAAAGATGGGAGGGCATCACATATATTTGTTTTGATATTTAAGAAAAGAGTTCTTTCTTTTGTCCATGCTTAAAAAACAAAACAAAACAAAACAAAAAAAACCAAAAAACAACAAATCTAACCTGCAAAATAAACCTCTGGTAAGTGTGTTTAGTTGAGGTTTTTAAAAGCCCTACATGATTTAAGATATATGATCTTCCCGAAAACCTAAGAAGTTTGTGCTTCGAGGCTGCTAATGCATATTTGATATGCCTGTTTATATTGGATTCTTTATATTGGATTCACTGGTAGCTTAGCTCAAATTGAAGCAGAGCTTTGCTATATCATTCCTTCAGGACTAAAATGTCAGCTACTGACAGTCTCAAATATTTTCTGTTTCTGGAACGGGCTTTTTCAGAACATTGCTTGGTGGTATCAAAAGGCACTTCCCAGTGGCAGCTTCCACTGGTTGAGAAATTAGTAACCTGGAGATGCTCATAAGTCTTGCCTGCTTTGCGCAGAGATAGGAAACACTCAAGGAAAATTACATGCAAGTAATGCTCCCTGTAGAGACTCCAAGAAAGGCACTGGAATTTCCTAACCCTACAGCAAATATGCAGTTTACTGCAACACATCTAGCTTATTTAACTGTTCTTTATCTATCTAAAGGTCTATTCTTTTTAAAATTTTTCTTTCCCCAATTTGCCTGATACATGGAGTGTATAGAAAAGGCTGATATTAAGTCTCACTACAGGCACTTTAGCCATAGGGTCATTTGTCTAATATTCTTTGGGTGATGCTGTTGTACAGCAGTGGTTTGTGTTCTCTGTACACCTGGAAGTATTACAGAATTTCTGTTCCCCTTTTTAATTCCATTTTACCTCTTCCAGGTTTTGGGCATCTTGCATTTTTTAGACCCCTGGTTTTTCAGGCTTTTTTCATCTGAAGCTATATTCTTTTTGTTGTTGTTTAAAAATATATTGAATCATAAAAATGGCAGAGGTGAAGAATGCTAACAACTGAGTCAATACAACTGCATACAGTTAAAAAGAGGAAGTGTTCTTCACTTAGATGAGGAGGATTTTGGACTTCAAACTTCATTTATCCAATCGTTTAAGGATTTTGATTACTGATACCATTTTCTGTAATAGCCATTCTGAGCTGAATATATGTGCCATGCACTGTAAATTATGGTAGAAAAGATTTAAACCATATATATTTAAAGTTATGCAACCAAATATAACAGGGTTTGGTAGGAGTTTATATTAAGTAGATGGCTGGCTCAGGAAGGCTGTTTTCAGGTGGCGATAGTGAGTATTGACTATTGTTATCGAATATTAGAGCAGAGTTAAGGTTGTTGGCTATAAAGTCAATATAAACATTAAAACTGTGTAGATACACCTTTGAAACTAAAAGTCATTTATCTGCATCAGTGTGTGTGGTTTTTTTAGGGAAGTGCTCAATTCTCTAAATAAAATCTTCATGGGATTATTTTCAGATTATTTGACTGAAGCTCATGAAAAGAGGCTTTGTTGACTTTATGGATTTACATACAATTTCTTTAAAATAATCTTTTTGTAAGTGGGCCAGTAGATCATATTAAACCACATGAGAAATGTTAGTGTTCTTGCCTCTTCTTTTATTCTGGAAGAGAGGTAAGTGTGACTTACTTCCTTGGTAAATTAATTTATGGGGGTTTTTTTCAGGAAATTTGCAGCTTGAAGAAGGGACCATGAGGGTATTTGGTAAGATATTTGCTTTATCTTTTTTATAAATGTGTTGGGAAAGTTTTTTTTTAGAGTTTGAGGGGAAAAAAAGAAAAAAAAATGGGCATTGAAGTTGGGATAACCAGAGTGTACTTAGTGAAACTGGGTAGATGGCATTTTCTTTGGAGGTGGTAGAAGGTATCAAACCAAGCTTTACTCATCCAAAGGCTGCTGAGCCATTGGGCAAATAAATGGAGGATGAGAATTCAGGGGTTTTAAAGCTGTCACTCAAATAAATTTTATAGTTTTTTAGCAGGTATCTGAAAAGAAAGCATTTCATTTTGATTTCAAAAGGACATTTTGTTTTGGATGAAACAACATTTTCTCCTTTTTTTAGGTTAAATACCTGAATTCTGTTCGTGTTGGTCTGAGTCTGTTTTATTTTTCAGTTTGGCAGCTAACTGAATAAGTTCCTTATTTGCACTGTATTTTGCAGACTATCGTTTTCTTGGTGGATGCCAGGTGTAAAGTCACCCACAGGTCTGAAAAGTTATTCTGATAGCTATCCTTACCCTTAGGAAAATAACATTTGAGATGTCTGCAACAGTAAAAGAAAAAAAAAAAAAAGCTAGAGATTATCTACCATTACCATTTCTATTAATAATACTGTCTGCATCAAACTGGAGTAGACAATGGCAAGAGTGGCTGTGCCCACACTTGCCCTCATTGCCTGGTTCCCCTGTCATCAGGTTTAGAGAAACTGAGGAGATGTTAAGACAATAATATTGTTCCAATTTCCCTTCATAGCTCTAAGGAGCTTTCACATGCAGCAGCACACCTAGGCTACTTTCTTATCCTCTGAGGGAGCAGATAACAGAGACAACTCGTGTTTTGACTTGGGAATTGGTTTTCCTCATCGTTAGGAGTTGTGAGCATTAGCAACTGATGTGAAGGCAGGAGATTTTTAGTGCAACAGCAGTGGCAGCATAAGGAACATCCATCTATGTGGAACTTGTGATGGGACAACAGCAGAACCATTGTAATTCAAGATTTCAGTAGCCTAAAGTGCAAGTCTATTGAGACTGTACTATTTCAAGTCCACAAGGAAGAGAAAATGGGACAGAAAGGATTTTAGGACTTTGGCAGAACGTAGCCTGTGGTGAGAAGCTACGGAGAATGGTCTGCTTCATTAAGTCAGCTTGGCTAAGTAAGTTTTATCAGGAGTATTCATGCTGCCATAGAAAAGCTGAATAAACAGAGTAGGTAAAATTTACTGTAGAAGTTGAGAGCTGTGGGATCGGAGGGCTGTGGATTTGACAGGGGAGCTGAGACTGTTGCAGAGCGCTCCCTGTAAATCTGTATCTGTAGGGTTTGATAGTACCAGTGAGTGTGGTGGGAGTTCAGAACCCGCATCACTTTTCAGGATTTGTTTTGCACCAGCTAGGTCAAAACGTCTGACATGTGAGAACACGAGCTCAGTGCTGCAGACAATGTTCCTGAGTGTGTCTTCATACAAAAACCACCCACCCGTGTGTTTAGATCTCACTGGAGTTAAGGAGATTCGAATTAGGTTTAAAATTAAATATGTACTTAGACTTGTTGCTGGAGAGGAATGAACTTAAGTGTTTGCTGAATTGGGGCCCAGAAGCACTAAAGATGCTCTTTTATGGTTTTTGTTCTTTTAAAATTCCCTGTTCCTGCAGGGTGGTTAGCGACCATTCACTGTCATTACGAAAGAAGGGATGGTAGTTTCGTAGCTATACTGCAGCCCCCCAAATCAAATGCTGAACTGAAATGCTGAAATGAGCAAGGGGCTGGCTTACTCTTTCCTAACCCCTGACTATATCATTAGGGCAATAATATTATTTAATCCTAATGTATCACAAGGAAATGGTTTCACTGTAATCCAGTGAATATCCCAATAACAACGCCACAGTGACTGAGGCTATAGTGAGGAACTGTAAGATTTCAATGGCAAAAGGGAATCATTGCTAGTCCATGACCTCATGATGAAATCGTTACAATGCAGTCAGAGATATGAAGTTATTATGGGAAAACTATTTCACAGCAAGTCTGTAAGGACCTTTGTGACAATGCCATTATGAAGCCATTACAATGTAAGGTTATGACGGCAAAATGGTTTCAATGAAACACTATTATGGTTTAAAAACAGACTAAATGGTGTCAGTGGAAGTTATTCCTCCTTTTGAAACCTAAAGGAATTAAACAGACCTCTGTCTCTAAACCAAAACAAGGACAAATTAGATGTATGATTTACACTTGATCAGAAGGAGAGAAATTATGATCTCTTGTGAACAGTCAACCACAATTTCTGCTGGAGTTATCTAGGAGGAAAATAATGATTACTGAGTTTCTAGGATCTTTAATTAAGTAAATCAAAATGAAATATCATCCTCACATAATGGTTTACATTAAATAGCATTCTTCTGAATCCTCCTTACTCTGTTACAAATTAGTGTATTGTAGTTTCTTGTTTTTCTTGTGGTGGTAGTAATTCTGATTTTCATTGCTCTGATAAGGGTAGCTGTGGCATACCTCAAAAATAAATTAAAATTCCACTGCCACTCCCAGTCTAGGATTTTGAATGACATCTGAGACTGACTGTCAAAGTAAATAGTATATTTCAAAACTGAGTTAAAATCCCCCTACCTAAGACTGACATCTCATCAGCAAGATGGTTACTATTTATCTGGTTTAAAATCCAGCCTAATATAATCCCCTGCTCTAGGTGATTATAGGTGCTGGAAAGGAATAAAAGGCACATTTAAAAATTGTTGTGGGTAATGCCACCTCTCTATGAGATAATTCGAGCAATGTTTCCACAGTGGAACATGCCTCTGACTATCTCTGGGTTTTCTAGGTGGTACATCCAAATCTTTTGTGTCAGTACTGTTTAATTTCCCATGAATAACTACATATTTGCAGTTCAAAAAGTTCATTTAGAGATGGTCTGATAGCACAGGGACTTGGATGTGGGACTCCACAGAAGCTTTTGTGTTTGAGTAACCACTGGACATTCAGGAGGGAATGTCCTGGGCCACAAGGACAGAAAGTTTATCCCAAGGCCAAGAACTCTTTTGTCAGAATTAAAGATTTCTGCAAAATGTTCCAAGTTTGAAAAGTCTGCATTTTCCCCCCTCTGCATTAAAAAAAAGTTGGAAAATATTCATATATTTTATTTAATGTAAGTGTAAAATGTGCTGGAGTATTGTTATGGTTTATGAAACCTACAGTCTTAAAGGGGAATTTCAAAGCCAGTTAATTAAGTAGGGGCTCTCTTTACCTTCCTCACTCAATATGAATGTAAAATGAACAGGCAAACTGCCACAGAGGCTCATTCTTTTTGTTACTAAACCAAAAAACAACTGTATCAGGTGTGAAACCTTGTGAGTAGTAGTTGGTGTGTCCTTGTTACTCTGGTATCCATATGTTCTAAAATAGCTTGAAGTGTAACCATTGGTTTTTTATGCATCCTTGTCTCAAAGACTCACCTCTGAGGACACTTTTTGGAAAGAAGCGCTGAGATTCTCTTTATCTGTTGAAAAATCCCATCCCTTTTTCAAAACTAGAGCTGAAAGCAAAACCTTGAACAAGAAGAGGTTTCCTCTTGAAAAGCTATCTCAGTGGTTTACACCAGTTTGAATTACAACTTTTACATCTCTTTTGCAGAAACCTTAAATGGATGCTCACTGTTGTTTTTTTTGGAACACATGCCATTTCTGTACAGTGTCAGCAACAAAAAGTTAAATTAGCAAATGACAAATGAGCTCTATATTTCCCATTTCAGATAAACTAGAAATTATATATTTTTAAAATTATTTTGGTATTAAAAACTATGACCCAACTATCAGTTCATCAGTCAAATAAATATCATCAAGTACACCAAAGGATGTATTTTGTCTTCTGATATGTTGTAAATCAGGAATAAATAAACTCTGGTATTTGGTAAGGAAAGCCTCTATACAGCACTGTAGAAACATGTAATATCCCAGCATCAAGTGTCTCGAATTCTGCCCTGCTCATTCTTTACAACTTCTTAATAAGTTCAAAACCTGTTTGACATCCTTGGAACAATACCATCAATCTCTGTTATCTCTGGTAATGAGGAGATTATCCTGGAAAATGGTGTAAATTGGATATCACAGGTACTGTGGAGCATATGGCAGAGAGAGACCTCTGCATAAGCCTGTATACTGCCAGCTTAGCTCTGCCATTGATAGAGTTGAGCTTGAGGTGATAATTCTTCCTGGGCTCAATGATTCCTGATGATTAATTGGGTGCCCCTATCACAGTCCCACTAAGGTAGATGCTGGGATGGTGTACAGCCTCGGGCACTGCTCAGCACAGAGACTGCTTGTGTACATTCATGTCATGCAACATCCAAGGTAATGTAGAAAGGGGAATGCAGCAAAACGTAGGATGGACAGCCCAGTCACATCTCCAGGTCATGTTGCTATTGACAGGTCATAGTCTCTGCCTGAGAACAGATATCTACGAATATGCTTTTCAGATACCTTGTCCACCTCACCCACTATGAGCTGTAGCCTGAGAGTTGCTGCACTTGCCAGGGGAGTGAAGTCTTAGAGTGCCGTGTAGCACAGTGCAGTACCTCTGTGGTCTCTCCATGTACTTCCACTGGGCTGCTGCAGTTATTTGCAGCTGGCAGGGCTTGTGAGCTGCCAAATGGGGGATGCGAGGGGATGTGGACATCAGGCCTTAGACATCATCTGCCTGTAGACTGCAAATGATGGAAATGCGTTGTCTGATAGTTCATACTTCTGTGATCAGTCAATATATCACTACCCTGCTCTTTCTTCACTGCATCCAGCTGAGCAGCTAATGGCAAAAATTATTGTCATTAGTCTTTTACATTTTGTACAGCTTTTTTGTTATTCCAGGGTCATCCATCCTTGTCTTCTTCTGCTTCAATGGTGACTGCTATCTTTGTTTAATCAGCAAATTTCATTACCACTTTTTCCTTTTTCCCCTCTAAAAGTCATTAATGAAGATATTAAATGGGATCTGTCTTATTAAATAAATTTATCCTTAGCAAATTCTTCTATTTCTCTCTCTCTCTTTGGCTTGGTAACATTCCTTTCAAGTGAACCTGGAAGAAAATGCAGATGAAGTGAAATCACTGTGTTGAACGACTTTACAGACTTCTCAGCAATCCATGCATATTTCAATTTGAAGAACAATTTCCCACATGATACTGAAATCTATATATGTTAGATGACTGCCTCTTCTTTGCTTGGAAAGGAAAACATTGTAATTATTTTAAAAAATAGTAGGATCCATTTTGGTCATCATTACTTTTCTATCTGTTTCTTTGTTGGTGACTTAATGGAATATTGTATTGATACCCAGTTTGACCATTGTAATTTGACTAGTGTTTTTTATATAACAAGTAGGATAAATGCAACTAGTGATTTATTTAAAAGAAAAAGGTTGGCTAGAGTGGAGGGACAGAGAGCGACAGCGATTGGTATATAATGTGAGAAATCACTAACAAAAGTTTCAGAAGGAAATACTAATCTCTCTACTTGATGGATCCATTTTTAATTTTTTTGAAATAATTTAGTACAATTTACAGCAATATCTCTTTTGATGCTAAGGACCGTAAGCATACATTACTATCTGACAGAACTTCAGACTTTTCAGGTTTCTAAAATCTTGACTGTTTGGTATTTTTTTCATAAATGTAGAATCATAGAATGGTTTGGGTTGGAAAGGACCTTAAAGATCATCAAGTTCCAACCCCAAATATGGTTACTTAGAAATAGCTTCAGGGAGCTGGTTATCTCTGGCTCTCTCTAAAATGTGGTCTGGATACACTTTCGTTGATGGATGACAGATTGCTTCCAACTTCAACACCTGAGTTTCTGTCAAGGCAAGCAGAAGGATGGTGACCATTCCCATCCTGTTGTAACACACATAGTCAGGATGAAGTAGTACATTGAGGGGTCAGGAGGCTTGCTGGCTCACCACAGTTTAAGACATGCTTTAGCCATATGTATGGAAAGTTTAAAGACTTAGTTAATGGAAATTGGGACTTATGAATTGCCTATAGTGTGAGCACATGAATGACTTGCTCAATGACAGCCAGTGTTCAAAGCTGCCGTTTGGGGATCATCTGCAGATTTTTTTTCTTTCAGTTCCCAAGTAAGGGCAGATAAAGAAAATGTAAAAGTGAAACAAAAAAATAGGTTGTAGCTTGCAACAAACACAATGGGGAGCATCTAACCTTTATAAACATGGAAAGGATCTTCAGCCTATTGGCAGGTGGTTAATGAAAAGTCAAACCTTTTGGTGAACATAAATCTTTATCATTTTAAAAAGCATCGTGAGACTGGAGTGAGGAGCACCATTGTGTTAATGTTATCAGTAGCCTTTGGGGAAGAGAAAGAGGATACACTAGATTATTAGAGTTACAATCATTACTCATGATACACATCACACATGATACACAGCATTCACATTATACACGTCTTGTTTGAGTCACATCCTGATTTGACATGAATCAGATGTTTCCTTACATATTTTCCTGACCACAATGAATTCTTTTAAAAGAGTAATTCTAAATCCATTTGCAATTTAAACTAGCAAGGACAGCAAAACCCCATTTGGCTATATATTCATTCCCCGTACTTTGTACTTTCGCTATGGTTATGATTCAGAAACACACTTCTTTAATACTAATCTTACATTGAAAAAAAATTCTTTAAATACATAAATGTTTCCTCTTACATCATGGTAATGTTACAGTTTACTTTAGCAAATTCTTCTCTGAGTACTTGTTTGTGTAGAGGACAGCTGGATTATAGAGATGTTTCAAAAAGTCCTTAATTCATAGAACAGTTGTATACGAGTATTTCCTCTTTCAAATTCCCAACCTCTTTTCTCTTCCCAAAGGATCAAGAGGGTACCCTCTAGAAAACCAGAGCAGCAAATACCCTGTTGGAGAACTGAGGTTTGTAGAAACTCTTTGAAAGAATGTGTGACACAGAAAATGCAGGATCCATGACTGTGGAACACATTCAGAAGATTGGTTTAGTTTACAGAAATGAAAAATGCAAACTAGATATTTTAAAATTTATACTGAACGAAGCTGAGACCAGATAAAACTAGTGAAATGTTTTCAAAAGCTGCCTGTCAGAACTGTAGAGGTATGAAGGAATGAAGTTCTCTTAAATCTTTCTCATCACTACTACTACTACTACTACTATTACTATTATCAGTTACTCTTACAGGCAGTGCTTTATCTGTCCGCTAGACACAAAGATAAGATCTGTCCTGAAGAGTTTATGCTTTGAACTCTTTGGAAGAACACAGAGAAAAAAATCTAGATTTTAGAAATACTTTCATGTAATTCTAAAGTTGCTGCTTATGTTAATCATGGCAGAAATCAGCTTACTAAGAGGGAAAGTGGCAGCAAGGGCATGAGAGAGAGGGGAAAGTGTTCCATGTCTGAGCAATGTGGAAAACTGCAGCCAAAAGTGAAGACTGGCAGTAGGCTCTCAAAAGTGACATTGCCCAGGAAGATCTGCGTGCACATGTATAATGGATGGAGATGAAGGTCTATGGTATAAGCAGGGGTAGAATTACAAGGGAACATAACAAAAATTTTAGAGTATGACCTTTTGGAGGAGGAGAATATGTCAGTATTTATAGGAAGAAGGACTGCTAATGCTCTAGGCGGGCTGGCAGGGATGACAAGGATGCCACAGATATCAACACTGGGGGCAGTTCTAAGCACCGTTTGTGGACTGGCATCAAATCTGACTAGCAAGAAAAGGAGTAATGTGATTTGAACGTTGCTTGCCTGTGACAGATCCAGAAGAAAGAAGCACAAAATTGCAGTTGGACTAGATAATAATTTTAGGTCCATTCCAACTGCACTATTCTATTCTATAGATCAAGGTCTTATCAGGGAGAGGGACCTAGAGAAGAGGAATTATACAGGAAAGATGCACAAGGTCCAGGTTAAACTATTGTCAGCTACTAGCAAGTATACCTGGAAAACTGTAAAAGAGAAAAGCTGGAGGGCAAAACAGGGAACATGATGCAGAAGTGGTCTGGGACTCAGCAGTGTGGAGTGACCAGAGTAATATGTGCAAAAGGATGAAATAGCCAGTGGAAATCGGTGCTCTGAGGATGTAAGGACCACTGTCAGTAGAATGGGGTTAATGGACTAGCGCATGTTTACAAGGGCTAAAGCACACATTTTGCAGAGAGTCATTGCATCATTTTGGCAGGGCCCACTTCAAACAACGATTGGATTTGCTTTGCTTTCTAAATTGTGGGCCTTACCATTAGTTAAGAGTCTTTTTTTTTATTAAAGGGGATAAGACACTTACTAACTCCTTTGTTTTTGTCCCCACGTGTACACAAATTCCAGCTGTGAATCTCTTCCTTAACTTTTTATCCCTAAATGATAAAGCTTTGAATGTTCATTTTTAATGAAGACATGTCTATGATTTCTATCGTCTCTTTATCATATTTCCTATATCTTAGTATGTATAACTTTTGATGGTATTATTTCTCCTATATAGTGCAAATGCACTTAATCCTCACAAGAATTTTAGATTAACCAGAAAATTTACTTCGTTCATGAAGAAACAAAATGATGTTGGTATAAAAGTTCATGAACAGGGTGAATGCTGTCTAAGCCCAGAAAGTGGGTATTTCATCAAGATTTCTGCCAATACTTTCACCTCAGTTCTTTCAGGCATATAGTGATTCTTGTGTTGCATAAATGATGGAATTATTGGCTTCCCTGCCATGCCTTAGCTGGTATCCTGCGGCTCATCTGGTTTGATTCATGCTAGGAATCTCCAAATATAATCACAATACGCAAGTTTCAAGCAAAACAGGTAATTTTTTTTCCAGTTAGAGCACTTTGCTTGGCTGTTATGGAATGAAAAAATATAATGAAAAAGCAAAACACTTTTGTATACACTGCTGGGTTAGAAATACTGGGAATCTGTTGCTGTCTAGGGCAAGAATTTTCAAATCAGAAGGCGTGTTCCTTTTGTGAGGCATGAACATTTGTTAAATGAAATATGTTGAATATAAAAAAATATCTTTAAAATCCATGCTAATGAAACCCTTTGTCTCACTATGAGCTTTCTGGAATAGCAAAAACTACAGCTAAGATTTCTTTCAAGTTTCCCCAAGTCCTGCAGTAAAACCTGAAATGTCAGGGGCAACTGCTTGCAGCTTTGTCTTCCTCTTATTCCACCTCTTCTTGAAAAATCTGAAAAAAAAATTAGTCCAGACTCTACGGATGTTATCTAGGAGAAGTGAAAACTGAAGAACTATGGAAACTGAAGAGATGTTTGTCACTCCTGCATTTGAATTCTTCCCTTTTCAAACTGTTCTGATGTATTTCTATCATATCATTCCTTCCTCATGTCTCTTGCAAGCTGAAGTACCTTATTTTATTTAAAATATCCTCCTATGAAAGACTTCACATATGGTAATCTTTCTGTTGCCCTACACTCTTCTTTTACGGGTTCCACCTCATATTTCTTGGGATGATCGGTACTGGGTCCAGTGATCAAAATGTGAGCATGCCATGCATCAGCACCATGGCTTTACGATGTTTCCTGTTTTGCTTGCTACACCTTTCCAGTGAATTCCCTTTCCTAATAGCAGCTTCTTCATTTGATGGCTGCTGGCCACTGAGATGTGTTTTTCAGAGAACTGTCCTAGCTTCTTCCATAAAATGTAGTATTTCACTCAGGAACCTGCTACTATAGGTTAGTACACATACCACATATTTACATGCGTTAAAATAATTAAACCAAGTCATGAAAGAAAAATTAATCTATGGCTATTAAGTAATGCAGAGGGAGCGTTGCTGGTTCAGGAGGTTAATGCATCACAGATGGTCAGGAGCTGGGAGAGGCTGGGAGAGGCTGCTAGGAAAAGACCATTAACTACCTGTTCATACTTCTCTCTAAACTTTCACTATTGGCCTCAGTCAGACAGAGCATTAGGCTAAATGGACCTGACTCAGAAAAGCCATTCTTCTGCCATGTTCCTGAGCAGCAGTAGGTGATGTACAGACCATCAATATATTAGTGCTGTTTTCACCATGCTGATGATTTTCTGTTTGACGTGTTGCAGTTCAGCTGACGGCCCACTTGCTGAAGACTGGAGACTTTTTGAAAGCCCCTTATGTAGGGTTAGTGAGAGTACCATCATCCTGAAACTCTGTCACTGTCAACGGCCTTTTACAGGCTGTTTACACATGTATTCAGCAGCACAGCCTGTATCATAGCTCCCTTGGAGACTACCTTAGTAAAATTCCTCCAGTGTGTAACTGGCCTTTTATTCCTGACCATTTTCCCCATACTTTCAAAAAATAATTTATGTATGCAAGGACTTTCACTTGTAATGTATGGCAGTTTCTTTAAGGGTCTCTGCAAATAGATATCTTCGGGTCCTTTTGTATCATCTTGCTCCACCTGCCTGTGGCTCCCTGAAAGATTTTGAATCGATTTGTGAGACATGACTTCTAGTACAAAAGTCAGTTAGACACTTACCCATTATATTGTATTTGAATATATGTTCTAATTCTGTGGTTTCTTGGTGTAACCACTTTACCTAGCATGAAAATTGGTATGTGCAGTTTCCAGTTCCTCTGAGATCTCTAAAAAAAATGGCATCATGTTTTGATGCCAAAGCTAATGTAAATATTAGATTACAGCTCACAATACCCTGATTTTTAAGAAGGCGTGAATGAGTACAGTCTGGGCTGGTCTGTTCTGGGACTCCCTTTGCTGTCTCTCAGCCTTGAAGCAGTTCTTTAGCATATTCCCCCTGCAGAGAAGGGGGAATGGAAACCTGTTGTGTAATGAACAGTAATACAAACCATTCATGTAACTAGTCTGGTATGGGCTTGTCTTCTTTTACCTTGCCTTGACACTTTGATCACCACTGGGTGACCACTGGGAAGCTTTCTGCTTCTATGTTGGGGAAGAGGTGTTTTTTCATCGTCTTTTTGCCTTTAACAGGTTAATCTTTTTGGCTTTCCTTAGGGCTGTTCTACATTTACAATTCTAGTTTATTCTATTTCCTATTTTCCTTATTTGGACAA
>NW_010140342.1:0-24658 GCF_000699245.1 Pterocles gutturalis | reverse complement strand
CTTCTGTGATATGTAAATGTGTGGGACTGAGGGAAAAAGAATTTAAAATCTTTTTGCTGTGTAGTGTGCTTTCACTGTGATGTCTTAAAACAGTCTCCTTTGTTCTTTACAAGCATTTTATCCTTTAGCTGCTTTTTTTTTTTTTTTTTTTTTTTTTTGCCTTCAGTGGACTTTATTTCTATTCACTTCCCTATTTCTAATTTCAATACTGTTAGACTGAGGGTGGCTCTTTTGTCTTTTTCACTCTTACAAGGATGCTGAAGTTCACTCTGGTATCATAGAAAAATTCTTTGGCAATGACTTCCTAAACTGAGTGGCATGCCTTGTTCAGGACCACACCAAGGTTTGTGTCTTTTTTCTAGCAAGTAGTGGCCATAATTTCAGTTAATGTCAGTGTTTGGTCAGGGGGCTGGTGCAAAGTCTGCTTCAGAGAGTGAGGAGGGCAAATGACCTCTGGGCTGCTTTGTTGTCCAAACAGTGGCTACACAAGGAATGACTGTTGTGGTGTGTGGCTGGCCTGGTCATGTAAAAATGAATTGGAGGATGGTCCGTTGATGGTTGTCTTAACAGCAGCAACTGACTTATTTCCTCCCACATCTGTGGACTGATATTCTTCGGCAGTCCCCGTGCCAGCCCTGCATGTGATGTAGCATGTGAATATGACGTGTATGATGATACGGAAACCACATTTACAAGCTGCTTTTTATTCAAGAGCTATAAACTATTAATCCTTGCTGTAGACAGAGGTAAGCCTTTCTGTCCTTCGGGACTGTCAACTTGGTGGTTCTGGCTGTGGCCATTGATGAAAATTAGTTCCTCACCCCTGCAGAACAGTAACAGTTTTTAACTCTTTGAAATGTAGAGGATATTGTGACTCTTTCACTCAGAAATCTGTTCTTGTATTGTCCCTCGGCTTGGATTATTCCCTGGTACACAAGAAGTATGGCTTTTTATGGGACTGTGAGTTTTCTGGATCAGGGAAAATCTTTTATGTGTAATTGGACATCACTTAATAAACATAATTGCCAATACATTAATATCGTAACACACTCTACTCCATCCTTTTGACTTTATCTACGTCATGCATATGTATTCTTTCTGCTGATACAAACATTAACTTCCTCTCTTGCATTAGATTCACTTAGTCTCACTACTTGAGAAAACACAGAGGGAGGAAGGGAGGGATGCAGAGGGAGAGAGAAGAACGGGGTGATGGCAGAAGAGAGGGGCTTTTAGCATTCTGTAGCTGAGTTGCCTGACGTAATATGTTAGAGGATATAGGTGCCAGTAATGTGCAAAGAGCTTGAAAAATGACCAGACAGTGCCAAGCCCACAGTGCATGTTGTCAGGAGGGCTAACAGTATCATAAGTCAGTCTGTCTAAAGTCAAGGGTCAGGTAGTCTGATGTTCAAAGCTGTTTGGCCAGCCTGATCCAGTCAGGAGTATGCTATTCATTTCCAAGCCATTAGCACTATTATGATACTAGAATCGCCCTAAAGCAGTGCTTGCTCTGTGGTACCTTGAGCTTTAAGTTAGGATCCCAAAGGGCAAAGTATCTGGGGAAGGGAATGAAGTGCTGCTTAGTTTCAGGTCTTATGCTTCTACTGTAATTAGTTTTACTAAGCAGTACGGAGAAGAGGATGGAAAACTGCTTTGTCAGATGGGTTTTTCCTATGCCTTTTGTGTTGGACAGTGATGCTTAGCCTCTTCCAGCTGGGCAAGCCGTCCCTCTCCCGGGGGGAAAAGCCGTACAGGCCCAGAGTGGCAGGCGGGGACAAGAGGCTCTGCCTCTCTCTGTTCCTGTGGCCATACATATACATAGACAAACATGACCCATTTTGAGTAAGTGGAGGGTACAAAGCAAAATATGACTGAACAATCCACTCCAATCACAGCTACTGTTCTTTTTGGCACTTCCTTGTAGGTCTCATTCCTGTTTCCCTTTGTTCTGTGATATTTAGGTGGGCTGGAGGGAGGAGAACCTGCTGCTGGCCCTGCTGAGCTAGGAAGAGGGTCTCCACATACATTTCTTTTCTTATCCCAGTGTTTGTAGGGCTGGATCAGTACAGGGAAGCTGCAGTAGGCATTGCAGACCAGTTCAAAACTCTCCATGTTCAGGAGCTTTAATTAGCCTCACTGGTTGGGAATATGCAGGGAGAAAGGTTAAGGCAGGAAATCACAGTAGTTACAAGCTGGAGGTCCCAGGAGGTCATATCAAGCTATCTTTCCAAGCTATCTTCCCAGACCAAGCTATGGCCGCAATCTCTGAGAAAGGAGCTGTTAACACCGTGCTCTCTGCCAGTGCTGCAGGGCTGCTGGTTTCCAAGCCAGGCATGCAACGACTTCCCAAAGGGCTGCTCTGCCCTGCATACCCATGAGGCAGGTCAAGCCGTAAACCTGGGTGAGCTGGGTCACAAATTAGAATTTCCCCTCAGTGCTTTTGGGCAATGATAGCGGTAGGCCCTAGGTCTCTGCCAGAGCGCTCACAGATCTGTAGTCCATAAATCCATACAGCTACATCGGGGCCGATGCACTTTAAGGTCCCTTCCAATCCAAAACATTCTATAGTTCTATGATTCTATGACTTATTCCCATCATGGAGTAAGAGTAAGGTTTGTATATGGGGAAAATATATTTACTATAACCAACTTGTAGTTGGTGGGTAAGGAATTATCTCTAATAAAAAGGTTTCTTCCTGTTGGTTCATCTCATGTCAGATTACCATTAATTTCATCAAAATGATTTATTATTTCTACACACATGTAGTAAAAAAAAAATCCTGTAGATGCTTGTTGTTTCACTAAATCAGATTTAGATTCCTTTGTTTTTTTACAAAAGAAAGTGCATGTTCTACCTGGTACAGAATGATATTTAAATGTTGTGAGAGCTTTTAATTTCCAAAATATTCTGGACTATTACTATAGCCAGTCTAATAATACAGCATTTAGAATAAACCTAATATGGTTGTCCCCCTGTACAGTTTGTGTTTGTTTAAGGTATGCTTAAATTATTGTAAAGTAGAATACAAATGTTTGTTAATTAAGTGTAGCGCGTTACTATTGGCACTTGTTATGTTTCTTAGTGTAGTAGGTGTGGGCACTGTTTTCTGGATCTACAGGAAGGAAGTGATTGACATCAAGCAACCCAAGACTAAGCATGAACTCTGCAGCACCTTGTATACAATCAGGTAGGAAAACACTGGGATCTTCAGGACTGTGCAACAGTTGAGGTAAAGTAAAGAATAAAGTCACTGCAAGAAATTTAAAAAATGTGTTAGAGATATTTCCCTTGCAATACTTTAATGGTCTTATGAATTTCTTGATCCCTTTATTTAAATATTTCAGTGCAATTCGTTTTAGTTTGGTTTTCATGCTCCTAATCTGTTCAAGATCAGGTGCTGAGCAATGGGGATAATTGGAGATTAGTGGTCAATTGCTAGTCTTAATGCACTGAGTTATAATGAGGCATCTGCAATGTTTCTCCAGTGTGTAACGACCAGTTGACCCTGTAGACTGCGGCTAATGCAAAGCAGAATTGTGCATTTGGTGGCCATCAGCAGCTATGTGGGAGTAGAATTTTACCTAGTGTATGTAAAGATAATTTTTTTTTCATTCCTCTGCAATCTATGTTTTACGAATTATTCAGAGAGCTGTTTACCTGAGCAGCCTGTTGCTGTGGGTTTTGTTACACACTCTAAACGGCAATTATTTCATAGAATCACAGGATTATAGAATGGTTTGGATTGGAAGGGACCTTAGAGATCATCTAGTTCCAAGCCCCCTGCCATGGGCAGGGACACCCTCCACTAGCCCAGGTTGCTCAAAGCCTCATCCAGCCTGGCCTTGAACACCTCCAGGGACGGGGCATCCACAGCTTCTCTGGGCAACCTGTTCCAGTGTCTCACCACCCTCACAGTAAAACATTTTTTTCTAATGTGTAAGATAAATCTACCCTCTGTAATCCTATATCCAGTTATTTCTGTGACCAAGTATTTTACAGCAAAACAAATCACCTGCATGCTTTCTACCCAGCCTGGGGAAGGGGCAGGATGGGGATTAAGGGGTTTTCCTGCTCCTCTCCTAACACACCCTTTTGTCCCACGAGGAAATCACCTCACTTTACCACAGGGAATTGACCCAGTGTGGGGGGAGGAGGGACATCTGTATCTTCACATGTCTCAAGAGCATGCGCTGGTCTGGGAGACTGATCAGCTCTGCTGTAGAAACTGCAATTGTGTCTACCCTTGCCTGCTGCACAGGCTTCCTGTTCACTGCCTGATCTTGAAGTGGCCTTGCTAAAAGCACTCCCTGCCATTTCTAAAGGAGATAAATCTACCTAAAACACTGGGAAGCGGACCTGCTCCTCTGCTTGAAGGTGAGTGCTTGGCCTGAAGAACCTGGAGTTCCATGGAAACAGATGGTACTGGGTTTCCAGCCACGGAGCTGCAGCTCCTGAAGCACTGCAGTGCTGCGCAGTCCCGGCACCCTGCGGGGCCCAGTCCTGGCACACAGATTTGCAAGGTCCCTGTTTGGGGCTGCAGGACCTGGGGAGGGTGGTGTGCCTCGTGGGGTGATCAACAGGCTCACGTAGCTGGGCTCTGTGAAGAACAGCAGAGACAGAAAATTGTCTGAAGAGTCCTGTTTGTCCAGAGCTTGGGGAAATGAGTCATGGCTAGACCTCTCTGCCAGAGACAAGTCTCTATTGCTAATCTTTGACAGATTCAGATGGGTTTACCCTTGAGATTAGGAAACGGAAAAACCTATAAGAAGAAATGCTAAAGGATGGCAAACTGTAAATGTTGGTAGAGATTGTGAGAGATTAAGTATTTTTAGACACTAATTTCTCTCACTTAAAAGTTTGTAAAAACAAGTTTAAAAACTTTAATTAAGTAGTTAAAAACCCACAAAACATCAAAAACATATTTAAAATTTATAAGTACTGCTTTATGCTGATTGACCACATAATTTTCTTAAGATTCTTCCAGATCTTAATTTCTGGAAAATATTAGATTTGGAATTTTTATCTTTTCTCTGACTAGGAATTATTTTTTCAGGGATGGAAAGTGTTTTTCCCTGAATCCCTCATCACAAAACATGTGCTCTTGTTGGTTACAATTTCCCAGGCAGTGAAAGACCAGCGGCAAACTGCCAATTACCACGTCAGAGCCCCTTAGCATTCCAGCCCTCCAGCTTCTGAACTGACTGTAACCTATGTGCAGTGCTCTGTGAAGGAGGACCACACAGCTGATGTGATGATGCAGGTACAGCTTTTCTGAGCATCCCTTTCAGAGGATGGTAATTCTGTTTCATGGCAGCTTTTGTAGTGTCAACGTTGTTTTCAGTTGGCATGGGAACAAAACTAGAACCTCTTGAATGTTTTTCTGAAATGATTGGTTTGAGATGAAAAATCTTGGGTTTTCAAACTGGACTGCATACTTTCTCTGTCTCTGCCATCCGAAGTGACCAATGGCCTTGAATATTGAACACCTCCCTGATTAAACCTTCACCTAAACAGACAGGTTTTCTGCAAAATATTTTGGGTCTGACAAAGCAGCACATTTTGATGATATTTCATTTAATGAAAATTTTCTGACCAACTCCAGATGCATGCTTTAGATATGCATAGACAGTTTCGATTGCTTAGAAAGAACCACCTCGTAGACAGGGAGGATTTTCCAGAAGCAATTATATTTTATCACATTTAATTTTCAAACCATTTGTAACCATCTAAGATCACACTTTGGTAAAACAAACAGATGTGGTCCAAACTGCAGCAAGAAGCTAAACTGTAAAAGACAAATACATCTATATGTTGTTTGTGTTGCAGTGAAAATTAATATCATGCTGCTAGAGAATTCTGTCCACATCTGTAGCAAATAAAAAAGAGAGAGAATTATAGGTTATTATATTCTGAGGAGCAATATGACCAGTGAGGCAGAACTTGATCCACAATTGCCAAATTACAACCTGATAATGCACCATCAATTCTGAATGATACTGATCCAGGGTGGTGCTTCATAATCCAAGCAATTCCTTCAAGCGATTCAGCAAAGTTCCAAGATCTACTGTATTGAAAGTAGCAAAAAGATCCATCAGCAGGAGTACTGTAATTTAACTTGAATCTGCAGCTGGTGATAAATAATTTGTGACCTTAAGTAAAGCAATCCCAGGACTGTGGTACTCCCTGAAGCCAGACTGAAACCTCTCATATAATCCATTCCCAGATAAAATTGCTGGTAGTAAAAGGGCAACCACTTGCTTCATCTTTCGCTTCCTCACATCCCAAAAAAAAAGACTGCTAGCCCAGTTATCACTAGGTAGAAAAGAAATCTGCAAAGTAAGAGAGGGAAAGCTTTCTTCTGCTAACAAAGAACAGCTGCAAATTTCAGCAGATCAAGAGACTCACAGAAAGCAGAGAGTCATTAACCATGTTAGCTATAAATGAAGCAAAGCACTGAAAGACTGTCCGTGAGCAGCCATATGGGCCAAGAGTCAAAACCAGGAGTAATGGAGCATGATTGCTTTCCCAACTGTGTGATCTCAGCAAGAAGCAAATACAAATGCATAACACTTGCAGATACCAGCACTGGTAGCATAATTACCAGCCACAGCGCTGAGCAGTCGCAGCTGATTAGAAATTCACTCTGTACTCACTGAATTCTTCACAGGAGGCAGCTAAAGGATTGTGTACGAGGAGTGATTTGTGGTGCAAAATGTGATCAATAGCACAAAATAAGGCTTCAGGTCTGGTTTTCCTCATTAATAACAGGACAAGAAAAAGTAGATCTGGCTGCATCAAAAGCAGTGTGCTAAGACTCTGCAACAGCTCAGTGTTTCAGGAGACTAATTTCTGGACTAAACAGTCTTTGAAATAATTCCACATCATGAGCTGCCGTCTACACCTTAGTCAAGTCCTGTGATCACCAAGGCAGATAAAGCACAGAAAACTGAGGATGAATCAGGAGCTTCACAGACTGATTCAGTTTTTAAATGAGAAAGAGAAGAGAAAGAGAGAAGAGAAAAAAAAAAAATCATGGTTTGTACAAGATGCTTAGGCAGATAAATCTTATTATATCAATAAAATAAATGTTCATCCTCTCATTTAGTCTTGTTGTCTTGGAAGACTTTAGTGGGTTGATCAGAATACTGCATAATCCTAGTAGAGGCAAGGATACGATATGCAAGACAAATTATAAATGTTGATCCGTATCAGACAAGTACAGATATCAACACAGGACTAACTCGACTCTGCCTTTAATGCAGGTCATCTTCAAGGATACTCATTACACTACACTTTTTCTGGTTGGTTGCCCAAATAGTTTCAGTACTTTCCTGTCACACTTAGACTAGTTTTGAAACACAAAACCACACACTTCTCATGTTAAATATAGTGAAAACACAGTAAAGAAATAGAGAAAAAAAAATACCACCACTCCCAAAGAGTCACCGATTTTATACTGACTACATCTTGACTGTAGGTTTTAATGATCTGGGTCTGGGACTCCATTAGTGTTTAATAAATAATGATGATGATACCCTACCTGCACAATGCACATGAAGCTCCCATTGATGTCAATGTGAGTTCTCGGCGCAGACTGATGGCAGGATGCTCCTGTGACAGAGATGAATTTTCCATTAGAACAAAATGAGTAAGACCTGTCTCAGTCAGCAGAATTCACAGCAACAATAGACATTCCTTGGGGGCTCAGTGAAAGATGCCTATCCTGGGTGGTTGAGAGCGAATTGAGTGGGAAGGAGTGAGACAGACTTGGATAGCCACAAAACCAATTTGGGCTGAGAAAAAATTGCCCTGATATAAAAAAACCACATGCAATTATATCCATATTTAATTGATATCATCTGGAAATTGTGATTTTCTTTTTCATCATGCCATAGGGGAAATTGCTGTTTTTTTCTATGAAGGCAAAGGATGAAATTAATATTGGAGGAGGAGGAGAGAGGGTTTGGATGCACTGAACTACCTTTTGAAAACCACCTTTAATTTAGAGTAGATAAAGGAAAAATGAAATGCCGTTTTGGTAAACAACAGAAACCCATTACCCACATAGAAATTTGGACAATGAGCCAAACCATTCAATTGGGTTTTTTTTCAAGGATTTTGTAAAAAATACAGACACAAGGAACTGATGTGAAGCCAGCTTTGTGTGAGACAGAGAGGCAGCTAGGCACAACAGGGGCGCAGAGAAAAAGCTCTTACAGTGTGGTCTTGAGAAAAAAAGATGAGAAAGGAAAGCTTTTGGCAAGGGGTTGGCTGAAAAGATCTGAATCTGTAAGCCAAGAAAAAGTGTCTCTGCTATTTTAGCATTAATTTTGTTGTAGAAAAGGGATATATTTTCTGCAAATACAGTGCCTGATTTTGTTATCAGCTTCTTCTCTTGGAAGACTGCATATTTTGCTTGACCATTTGAGTCAAAAGGAGTAACACTTTCTACCATTTTCTGAGGTGATCAGTGAAGGAAAAAGGGAAAAGAAGAAAACACAAGTAACTCAATTACCTTTTTGAGAGATGTTTAATAATAATAGATTGTTGCTAAGAGAACAAGTATATTTTCAGGAGCAAACTCATAATTGTTAGAACACATGCCTCAAAAAAAAACAGGTGGAAAGGATGTACTTGGTAAAGGGAACACCTTTACTCCAGTCTTTACACTATATTAATGATCCTAACCAAAAATCACATCTTAGAATAGGTGATTAAAAGGGCACAGGAAACCATCATCTACTTAAGTGAAAAATCAAAGCCAAAAACGGTTATAAGCAAGAGACGTGACAAATTTCGCCTACCAGTGAAATAAATGCAATATACCAGAAACCATTTTTTATTGTTGTTGTTTTTTTCACATTAGAGTGTTATGTAGAGGTAATGCACAGTACAGGGTCAGGATTATTGGCAGTTTGTTTTATAATGACCATTTTTGGCTGTGCAGAGCTGAGGTATCTATCTAGTAGGTGTGCATTTTCAAAATACAAGACTGACAGTTCATATCTCTACGATTGTGCAAATTAGGCACCCAAAACCCAGAGTGGCATTTCAAAATTTTGGTCTGGATTTCTGTAAGTGCTACTAGAAAGTGGTACTTTTTATTTAGTAATATCGTCAACGTTTATTGCTCTAAAAGTAATCCCAACAATTTGTTTTACTCTCATTACAGCTTTTACGTGGCACAGTGCAAAGAATGTAAATGTTTCTTGAGCTACTTATTGGTGCAAATGGAAATGTGAAAATATTTATTGCTGAAACAAAAGTACAATCTGTATTGCTTAATTATGATAATCTAGGGAAATTATTCTTGCATAATGTCATATAAAGTAGTAAGAGAAAAAATAGCTAGCTGTTCTTTTCTATTGATTGCCTCAAATAGGTCCAGGTAAATTGTTTGTAAACTTATGATTTCATGTTGAACTTCTTATTTAATATATATTTTGGAAAAGTATAGTACTTTAAAATAAAATCACTATTGTTTGTACTGGGAGAAACACTGCTGAAGTGCTGGGAGAAGTTACAGATTTCAGTGTAATGTTATTTAAACTAATCTCTGAATCTGTAGGGATTTTTATTTATGTATTTGTACTTTTTAACCCTTTTTGACTTTAGGGATGTGAAACTGTTCTCTAGAGGTTAGAAAATTTTGAACAGAAGCTGGTATTTCTAGTCCCTCTTGCTGTGAAGATGTCTTTTTGATACAAATAATTACTGCAACGAAGTTTATAGAGTTTGTAAACCTCAGGGTTGTGAAATTAGTTACATTTTGTGTACATATATATAGATTAGGCTTGCCTAATGTGAAATTTTGAAATGTGTGCATTTAATGTCAATTCCTGCTTTGGAACAACCGACTGGAGAAAATAAATTATTATGGCTTATAGAATTTGCAAGGTGTTTCATCAGGTTTACACGGCAGGCAGGATTGCCAGCTTTAAGGCTTCAAAGGGTTTTCTGGGGAAAACAGCCACACTTTAGCAATAGCAAAAAATCTGCTGTGTGGTTCTCTGTAGTGCTCTGTTCGGTTTTGCCTTGTTGGGTAGCTAATAGGAGAGACAGTGCTGAACTGTCCTGTGGCTGGAGCATTCCTAAGAGCTTTGTCTCCTTGGCTGCTTGGTGTCCAAATGATGCCTAAGCTCCTGCCAGTCCCTGTTGTGGGCACTTGGACTTGAGCCTCTCTCCTCCACCTAGCTGTGTACTTCTGCGATGCTTCAAGGAACTTAATGTCCTTGATACCCCTAACAGTGCGTCAGAGGTAGCTTAAGCAGGCAAAATGATTCACAAGTTACTGAGGGGAGGTGGAAGTCAGACATACAAACCAGGTAAACTTTGTTTCCTTAGGAGACCGGTTGACACCAAATACTTTTCCAGTCCCAGATAGAAAGCAGTGACGCTTCCTAAGGCTGAGTAAGAGCTCCCTTAGGAAAACTGTCACCTCCTCTCTCCAGCTTAAACTCTGTCCTGGTGCTGTCTTGCAGTCACTTCAAGCTGAGTTGAAACCAGGCTGCTCTGGAGAGCCCTTTTCCCCCCTGCTGCTTTCCTTGCATTGGGTCTACAGACATTTGTTTCGGTGTGTGTTCTCAGTCAGAGCTGCCAATCATTCCACTGCAGAGTGAAAATGAGCTAATGATGGCTTCCTGCTCTGCAAGTTATTTTGCTTTGTTTTAAAAATGTATGGGTGTAGGGATTATTTTGAAGACAGTTATTTTGTGGGACCATTTTTTTTTTTTTTTCATTTTTCAGATCGTCAGTTTGGCCCTAGGAAGAAGTTTGCTGAATGAGTTACCTTCCCTGTGGTTTCAGAAAGGGCTACAGACCTTACTCAGCTTCCTCTGAACAGTGTGGAAGTGCCCATGAGACTGCTGTGTTGGAAGACCATTGACTTCAGTGGAAGCTAGATTGTGCTCTAAATGATCATAATTGTCAAAGTTTGGGCAAAATTCTGATCTCTGTTCAATAGCTGCAAATTTGAGAACATCAGTTCAGTAATTGCTCTGGTGGTGGAAGTGAGAGGCTGGATGGAGATGAGCCAGTCTCCGGCGCTGTGTATCTCACTGAACACTGAAATCCCTGCCTGCTGACACCTCAGCATGCCTCTCCCCAGGTCCTCGCTCTTCCTCCCTCAGAGTGAGCAAGTGGCCTCAGTGCAAATTTTGGTGCGTTTGACACAGAATGCAGCCTAAATACATCACTTCTCCAGTTCCTTGCATAATGCATTTTATCCCTGCAGTAGGTGTTCAGCTTCAAGGTAACATCGTCTGAGGAAGTTCTCAGGGTCCATTCAGTTCTACCATGTCTCTGCATCTGCATGATTTGGACACAGTTTGTGTTTAAAACTCCAGTACTGCACCACTGTTAGAGGATAGGTATTTATCTCAGGACAACTAGTGTGCATTCATTACGTAAGATAAAACCAGAGCTTTTTCAGTGGAGACACATCCAGAGCTGTGTGACCTTTCATGTATTGTTTGTCCAGTAAGTTTGAGTCATCCCAGCACAGTCTTATTTTTCTGCCTGATTTTCTGCCTGTGACTGCTGGACAGAAGACAAAGGCGATTCAGATTTACTCTTGTTCTAGCCTTTGCTTTTGTTTTACTGGTTGTCCTTTCACACTTGCTCTTTTACCCTGTCCTTTCCTTTCTTCTTGCTCTCCTCATCTCTGGACGACATCTCTGCTCCCCCAGCGACAGCTCCCCGGGCAGGAGGCAGGCAGCCACTGCTCTCCGGCAAGGCTCCATCTGCAGTCCCGGGTTTAGATGTGTGCCAGGTGCAGCGCGAGGACACAGGAACATTTTGGGGGAGTGTCACAGCTGCAGAGCTGCAGGTGGTTTTCCTGCCTCCGGGCTGGAGCTGGCAGCTACTTCATCCTGCCTTTCCCTGGGCTTCACCCAGCTCCCGAGGGATCTGTGAGCAGAAGCCTTGCCCAAAATCATGAGATAAATGTAATTTTTCTGAAAGGAAGCACAGTCACCATCTTTCATTTGGACCATCTGATTTCAGTCGTGTGGCTTGCAATGAAACCTTGTAAGAGCTGGGGCATGAAACTATAAATAACATTTACAATTTCATTTTCTTCATTTGTGTTTAAGAAACATTTATTACATAAACTCTTGCTACTTTCTGGCAGTAATTCTACATCTATTTTTGCAGTAGCAACTCCCCTGTTACATTACTGCAATTATAATAAATTATTGAAGCATAAGCCTAAATATATACCTAGCCTACTCTTTCAATTTTAATTCCAATTTAAATATTTTATATACTTTTCCTATAGATTCTTCATTGATGGCTAGTAATTGCACCATCACAGAAAATATAGTTTTGTTTTGAAAGATGCTTTTGGAAATCGTACCAGGGCTGTTAATTATTCAAGGCAAAGAAACAAGTTAGGATTGTCTGCCTTCAACATGTCAACAGGATGAAAGAGAAACAGTGTTTGTATAAAGAAAGATATACTAAGCCCAGTCATAAATTTGATATTGTAAAGAGGGAAAAGCTAGAGGCATGCCCGAGACATCTGGTCTTCAGTGTAGAGATGGACATCTGTGGTTAGAGCTATTCTATTGACTTGATGAATTCTAAGTTGGAATAGCAATAGAAAAATAATTGGTGTCATTCATGTTCCCAGCCCTACCCCCTACCTTTCCCAGTTTTCTGATCAAACCATATTTCTGCTTTCCTTTGATATGCCTTGTCCTTTGCTGTAATTTTTAATGACAACATTAGTTATAATTTACTAATCGTATGGTGAAGGGAAGCAATAGTGATGTACCAGCAGATTATGTAAATCAAAGAGAAGTTATTTTTGTGTCAATATGGTGTTTGTTTTTTTAATTCTTGATTTTTTGGTTTGGTTTTGTTTTGGTTTTTGGGGTTTTTTTTCAGAACTTGTACCTGCTGAGTACTACAATTTCTTAACAGTTATCCAGCATGGGGCGATCCATTTCCATTTCCATTGTAGGCTTCAGATGGGAAATGGCAGGTCTCTGCTTGTCTCTTCTCCCTTAGCTTCTTTTGTTCTGCTAGCAGCAAACTCCCAGTAAATTATCCAGAAAAATAATCAGTTTTTTTATTTGCCGTGTACTGAATTAAGATTTCTATGAAAATAATAATTAAAACATGTAATGCGAAACACAATTTCTATGAAGACATGAATTCTGAAAGTTGTCATGAATTTTCTAGACACAACCTAAAGGAGAAAAAGAATAATTTTGCTTAAATTGTGATGTCTGTCACAGGAATGGTATATCTTAATATATGAGTTTTCTTTTTAATTATCTAATGTTTGTTGTATAAATTAATGTTGGACAACTAACAAACATAAGAATTATAATACTTGTCTTCATGAAAAACTGAGTACAACAGTTAAGCAAGTATGCATGGTTATGATACATCAATAGCTAAGAACTAAATTGCTATTTTAATTAGTGGTTACTTAGTTTCATACATGCAACTATTTTTAGTTAAACTCATTGTTGGTCTCTGCGTTCTTCATTTTACAAAGCTTTCTTTAAAAAATGCTAATGAAGTGATAGGATAGTGTGGGAAACAGCTTTGCAGTTTGGTGAAGCTTCAAAACTTTTCTTATTCCACAAGATAAAACCACAACTTTTTGAAGATGAGAGAGAGGATATGGGATTAGAGTGCTCCAGCAGGGAACCTGGACTGCAAGAGAACCAGAGTCCTGACTTGGGTCTTTTTAAGGGACTTGGATTTCCCTGGCTGTTATAACCACTAGGTTATTCTCTTTCCTGTCTCTCTCTCTCTCATTTTGATCAGAAATTCTGTCCTGGAGCAAAGAAAGCTGTCTCAATGAAAGTTTCATCTGAACTAGTATGCTTCTGTGAAAAGTTGCAACTGCAATACATTGGCATTTTTTGGCAGAGCTGACTAGTGCTACCCATGATTACATATATATAAAATCAAGTATCCAGTGAAGTAGCTGAGTAATCACATAGTTGTTAGCTAAGACTTTATTTTATTATATTTTGATGTATTACTTCTTAATAAATTGGAACTTATAAGTGATGTATTGCTTAATAAAACTCAGACCTGAGTTCAACACATTTATGGGAAACAGGCTGTGGGTAATCCTCAAGCTGCAGCTACTTACATGTGTGCTGTACTGGATCTACCCTATTTTCCCACAGAAAGTTACACCCCCTGCCCAAGTTGTATTAGGGATGAGTTAAAAAAGAAAAAATTCTACGGCAAATGCAGCTAGCAAGACTGTGATGGCAGTGTAAGTTTTGTTCCTTTTCCATTAATGCTCTGTATACACTTGTCTTTTAATATTCAGTTCCAAAATTGGATAGTACATTTCCTCAGAGGATTTTTATGCTCATTAATCATAACATTGACCTTAACAACTGAAGGTGTCCAGTCATTTGTTTACAGACAAACTCACAAAGATATTACAATGCTTAACTGTGAAAGCTAAATCTCAGACAGTGTGACACACAAAGCCCAAGATAAAGTGGTTAATATGACACTAAGAAAAGGCTTTGATGAAATCAAAGGGAAATGTTTTCACCTCAGTTGGGTATGTACTTTTGTTGAAATGATGATGGCAGAATCAAACTGTATCTTTTGTTCATTAATACTGTTATTTGTAATGAACCCTTTAATCCTGGAAAATAGCTTTTAAAATTATTTTGACGAGGCATGACATGAAAACTAAGCAGATGCTGTTCTTTCTCTACGTGTTGTACATATCCTAGTTCAGAGGATACTCAGGCCAATACTGCAGGAGGCTTTTTCATAAAATCATAGAATCACAGAATGGTTTGGTTTGGAAGGGACCTTAAAGATTATACAATCGTACACTCATAGGTCCAGCATAGCACCACTCCTCATTGACTCCTCTGTCACATGGAGAAGAAGTTTATCATCAACGCATTCCAGGAACTGCCTGGCTTGCTTATGCCCTGCTGGGTTGTCTGTCCAACAGATACTGAGGTGGTTGAAGTCCCACACAAGGACCAGGGTTTGTGAGTGTGAGGCTGCTCCTATCTGTTTATAGAGGGCCTGCTTTTTGAAAAACAGATGCTCAGATACTCAATCTGGATGCAGTCTTATACCAAAAAGAAATGTAATACACTCCATTTTTGTTTTAACCCTTCTCTTTGTCTTTTAGATTCTCTGTAAAATATCAGTCTTGTGCAAGCAAATTACACAGGGAAATCCCGTACCAATGCCATCTTGCATATTACTTTAAAAAGTACATGCAAATGGAGTCAACTTTTTGAAAGAAAAAGCTTTGCCTCTCATTGCACATTTCTTTCATCATTACGGCTACTCCTGTGCAAGAACTGGACCTACAAGAGAACTGCACCTTTTTATAAACAGAATTTTTTTAGTTCATTGTCAAGAGGAAAGGAGATCGCTATGAAAATAAGTGAATGCTTAAGCAGGCTTACATTTCAGCATTCATGGGTCCTAAAAGTCATCCCCAGAGCAATGACCTTTACCTAAAAATTGTATAGCCATACAGTTTGCTTAATCTTTTAAGTGTATTATATAAATAGGCACATATACTGCAGCCACAAATATAGTAAGCATCAACAGCAAAAGCACATTTCTCACAGCTTTCCCTGAAGAACCGTTCACCTTTTTCCCTCAGACACAAAGCGCAGCAATCACCCATCTCCATTAATTCCCTCAAACACAGAAACTGTCAACTGAGAGCCCCAGCTGCCAACTCTGCTAAAAGTTTCCTGGTGCCCCAGTTGCAATGGGTGATAGCGCTCCACAGGCTTCCCAGGGAAATGTGATCGTTTCTTGCCCATCCTTGTGTTCTCAGCATCATCCAATTAACTGTGGACCCCGACCAGCAAGGATATCCAGCAGTGAATATTATTGCTAACCCAACTGAGCACCTGCTGGTAAGGTTTCCCTGTTTCCCTCTGCACTCTAAATGCTCTCATTGTTTATTCATAGAGTCAAAGATTAAAGCCAGAAAGGACCACTGTGATCATCTAAACTCTAATCAGAAACTTTTCCAATTTTTCAACCTTCTTATTCACTTCCCAACACTGGGTGGAGGGTCCAGAATGCAGTTTACAGAGACTCTTAATTTTCCACAGTACTTCAATGTTCTGGGCTTGTTCAGGTAACCTGGTTTCTTGTTCAGCTGTCTCTGCAGCAGATTTTGCAGGACTGGTCTCTACTGTCCAGTCCAGTTTTGAGCTCTGTCTCAGAGTGCTACCTCAGCTCTCTCTCAGAGGTCCCAATGTGACAACTCAGCTGTTTAAGAGATGTAGAGAACCTGGTAACAGAACTCAGAATCAACCAGCTCCACTGACATTTGTGTAAATTGTTCAGGCTTACGTCTGAAAACTTACAAAAACTGTCATCTTGAGTTTTTCAGACAACTTTTGTGCTCTCTCTTCTCCTTTCCTTTTAGGTTGCTGTTTGTTTTTTCTCAATGAACAATGTCACTGTCAGTGTCAAAAGTGAAATGTATTTCAGAGGAGTCTGGGTTTTCCCAGTGGTAGGTGCCCAGAGTGGCTCAAGAGACAAAGCTTGTGGAGGAGACTAGTGAAGAACAAGTACATGGATTCAAACTGTTCCTAGAAACACACACGCTCTGCACACCTCAGGCTAGCACATCCTTGTTCTTAGCTTGGCTAATTAGAGCTGGAACAATGTTCATTTAACACACACCTGATTCCTTAATGTGAACTGGATTGTAACTGGATGATTCTGAAATTGGACAGAGTGGAAATGTGACCATTGGCAGCCTTTTGTATAGATGTATCCTGAACTGCTTTATTGTATATTTAATTCTGGTGGGTCAACGACTAGCTTGAATAATTCTGTATATCTATATAGACAGACAGGTGTTACTGATCTGAGTATGGCATCTTATTAAAAAATACAGAATATCCTTCATACCTGATTTTTAATTTTGGGTCCAGGTAACTGAATGATAGAGAAATCTTTGCTGTTGGTAGCATACTAGTATGGTTTACTGTACATGACAAGCTGAGACAAACACTGTGCTGAAACAAGTTCAGGACTCATTCATGAAAATGGGTCCTTACAGACCCCCTGGAGCCTATGGAGGTCCACAGTGGAGCAGACATCCACCCACATCCTGTGGAGGCCCCACACCAGAGCAGATGGATGTGCCCTGGGGGAAGCTGCAGCCCATGGAGAGCCCGCCCTGGAGCAGGCTCCTGGCAGGACCTGTGGCCCATGGGGGACCCACACTGGAGCAGTTCTTGAAGAAGTGCAGCCCATGGGAAGGACCCATGTTGAAGAAGTTCAGGAAGGCCTGTTTCCTGTGGGAGGGACCCCATGCTGAAACAGGGGAAGAGTGCGAGGGGGAAGAGTGCGAGGGGGAAGAAGCATTGGAGGCAAGTGCTATGAACTGATGACAACCCCCATTCGTCATGCCTCTGCAGTGCCCGGTGGGAAAAGGTAGAAGGGTTAAGAGTGCAGTTGAACCTGTTGAGGGAGGAACTGATACAGTAATATACCTGGAGGCTAGCCAGGGTCAACCCACCACAAGCAAAAAGGTGTTTGGAATGTAAATGGAGCTACGTTGGCAAAGTCATGTTTGGTACCAAAGTGGCAGAGCTATCTTCCTTTACCAAAACACACCAACAGTCTAGTTTCACTGCTCTCTTTAAGGCTGCAGGTCCGGGTGGTATGGCTTCGGGGATACAACTCTGACCGACACAGCAGTGCCACAGAAGTCAGGCCTTAGTAAGCAACAGTGTCTGCTAAACTCACAGATCTCACTGACTGTCTGAATCCCCTGGCAGAAGTTTGCCAGCATATATAACTGGGAGTCAGGTTACCTAAGGCCTTTTTTTCTAGCTAGGGCATTGGCTTGCTGGGTAACCTTTAGTAAGACATCTCAGGTTGTTCTGCCTTTTCTCTGCTGTATAGCAGGAAAAAATATTTCAGAAAGGATATTAAACTTAATTCATTAATATTTGTAAAGCATTTGCTGATCTGTAGAATAAAGGCATTCTGCCTATGAATAATTCTTATCCTTGCCTTTTATTAAAAGTGCCTTATTCTTGCCTTTATAATAAAAACTGAGATAAAACGAAATACCACAGCAAGTGATAGTGAAAAATACCTTGGTTCTTGCCCAATGCTATATATGCAATTTGTATATACGTACATGATAAACCTTAAGAAGAGGAGGATGCTATTTTTCTCCCTCTCCTGATTTTCAAAATATGTTTTAAAGCTGTAATGTAAAGGGATTATGCTTGATATCCTCCCATATCTTATAACAGAAATAAACACTCTAAGGCTAATTGAAGCATATTTGTAATCTAGGAGAGTACAAACATGAGGCTTCCCTATGTCATCTGCTCTCTTAGAAGCAGTTATATATTCAAGCAGAATTTTCATTTCAGCAGCTATCTAATAAGATATGGGTTTGTTTTTTTCTCCACTGTATCTCAGTGTATGGTTTGGTAGTTTCACCAAAACTCTGTATTATGCTTTTAAATGTTGTTAAAAATCAGGTCTGACTGGGAAGCAGGTAAACATTCTAATGACATCCTATTTTGATGCCCAGACATCTTCAAATATTTTCTGACACTCAAATATTTTTTGCTTCTTATGAACAGGTACTTGAGGTGTAACCCAAAGTTGTTACCCACCTGAGAGTCAAAGGCTGAACCCATCTGAGTCTAGGGCTGCTTCTTTCCCCCAGCAAATCCTGAAAAAACTTGTCTGCAAAAATGTTTTCCCCCTGCCATCATTTATTCTAGTTACAATGTTATTTATTTTCTCGCTACAGATCTCACCTTGCTTGGTCTGTAGTGGATCTTTTTGTCATCAGCAGATGGATGGCAAATGAACTGAGAAAGATAGCTGCTGTGGATAGTATTTGCAGAATTAAGCAGATGAGGATCAAGTACCTTTGATTAGCCACAAAGAGAACTTAAAAGTGGTAAAGGGGTAAATCAAGACACTTATTTCCTACCTCTTGTTGCTGTTTCGTGGAACAATGAATAGAAAAATTAATGTATTAGCACTTGAACTGTTTTGTAAGTCAGACACATTATTTTTATGTACTTGTGGATAACCTGTGTGCACTTTAATGTGGTATTACCATGGAGAACTCAAGAGGAACACTGTAGGACTTCGGACAAAATGTGAGGAGATTCTTTTCTGTAAGATGGAAATCCACATGCTTTATTTAAAATTTTTGTAGTAAAATATGCAGGTACATGTTCATCCATCAGGCAAAACTCTCTGCCTGCCAAGCAGCATCAGTATTTAATTTTAAACTGTCATTGTAACACTGGTAAAAGAAGTTTGTAAAAGCCAGTTTAAAGGCAAGACTTTAGTAAATATACTGCCTTTATATCTGTGTTTTTCTAGACTGAGTTTCTTGTGGTGCATTTATATTCATACGTCTATCACATTGTTAATGAGTTTTCTTCTATAAATTGACCCTGACTGCTACTGTAAAATATAGCTTAAATGAAGTGTGGCTTTGAGACCAGGCAGATTATTAAAATATTAAAGTATATACATTAAATTATATGAAGATATTTCTTGTTGATATTTCAAGACTGAATACTTTTTTTTGAAAGATGACCTTTAATGAACAAACTTATGGGCCAAGATGTCCTCATACAAAGCGCCTGTAGATTTTATTTTTCACTGGTTTGCATCTTTTAGTCATTTACACATCTGCAAAATGGATTTTAAAATAACATCACTTAACCTAGTACCCTTTGACACTCACTTTAGTTAAATACAGATGAGTGTTTGAGGTGCAAAACAGAGGAAAACTGCATCTATTGTCTTCTCTGGGAAACATAAACAAGAGATGGTGGCAGAAGTTAACCAGCAATTAACCAATTAACCAGGGTGTAACCAGCAAGGTCAATTTTTGATGGGAAAAGTTTATAAAAGCATAACAGGCTCCTTGTCTAATTGTAAAAAAGAATGTATCTGCCTAGGTGTTTATGTACTCAAAAGAAACACACACATACAGCACTGGAGATTCTTGCAAAAATATCTGTATTCCTGACTGTAGTTGGTCACAGTGCCTTTATTAGGCTTTTATCCTAGGTCCCCTTTCTTTTTCCTACTTATGGTCACTCCAATACAAAAGCTGTAAAGTAAGTCTTTAATTGCACAGTAGTCTGTATAAGTGAACAGAAAATCAGTGTCAGTTTGAAGTATTTCTGCCGATGAGAGAAAAATTAATTATATTTAAATTCATAGATGCACAGAAATACACACATTCTCTTTTTTTACCCTAAAAATCTCAGTAAACTACCGAGCTACTAAGTACCATATAAGTTGCTTGAGATATTGTGACCAGATGGTTCATGGGGCTAGTAATGGATTATAGTGCTTTCTAGCTCCAGATTGCCAGTTCAAATCTGGGTCAGGTTGACACTGTCTGAAAATTATTACTGTTTGGTGGCTTATGTGAAATGAGTTGGAGACCTCAATATAGTTCCTAAAGGCTGGGTTAATATAACACAAATGTCACCAAACGATTGTCGGTTTCAGGGCTCAGGCTACAGCACACAGAAGTCAGTGAGAAAACTTCCATTGATTTCAGCAGGTATTGAATTAGGTCTTAATTATGGAGAATTAATCCTTTTGCTCTCAGAAGTGGTTATTTACAAGGGGGTGAAGGACGCCCATGAACTGCTCCTGGGAGACATGTACCACTGCCAGTTAGTTAGGAGGAGATGCTTATCTGTCCTGGTACTTCATGGAGTATGCTGATATCAGGATGGGCGAAATCTTGACTAAATCTTCCCAAATTTAGGTAAGAGTGGGCTTATTCTGGCAGACAGTGGTATAGAGTCAAAATCTCTTTGAAAGTTCACAATAACACACTCTCCTTAGGCTCAGTTCTAGTTAACACTAGTTAACTCCTAAGTTTATTACAGATCACCTGCCACTCTCCTTAGGCTCAGTTCTAGTTAACAGGACCGATAAATGGCTCCTAAGTTTATTACAGATCACCTGATCTCACCTAAGGATAATTTTGGGTTTGTTTCAATGGCAGATCTCCTTTGAACTCCATAGATGATGACCTGGCTTCAGTTTGAGGCGTGTTTTGTCACCATCCAGGCTCCATTAATGCAGCAATGAGTAAGAAGTGACTTGATCCTTGGGGATAACTGCTATTGTAGAGAAGAAATATTAGATATTAAATACTAAGTGACTTGATCCTTGGGGATAACTGCTATCATAGAGAAGAAATATTAGATATTAAATACTCTTTAGTTTAACTGACTGGAAATTTAAACCAGAGAAGATAAAGTGGGAAATGAGGCACAGTATTATCATAGTAGTTGATTAACCAGTGGATCAAACCAGTAGGAAAAGTGGAAGAATTGCCATTTCTATCTTCACATCCAATTCAGATACACGTCTGGAAGATATGCAGTAATCAGATGTGCCACTGCACTGTGCCCAATAACACAAGTTTTTCTGGATTTTAGTAAGGCTTTTGATACTGTCCCTCACAGCATCCTTCTGCACATGTTGTCCGGCTGTGAGATAGGCAGGTATCTGGTGTGCTGGGTGAAGAGCTGACTGAAGGGCAGGGCTCAAAAGGGTTGTAGTGAAAGAGGTTACATCTGGCTAGTGGTGACTGGTCACCAGCGGTGTTCCTCAGGGCTCAATTCTAGGGCCAGTTCTGGTCAATATTTTTATCAGTTATCTCAATGCAGGAGTTGAATGCACCATTAGCAAGTTTGCTGATGATACCAAACTGTGAGGTGCTGTTGACTGTCTTGAGGGATGAGAGGCCTTGTAGGGGGATCTAGAGAGACTAAAGCATTGGGAAACCATCAATGGCATGAAATTTGACAAGAACAAATGCTGGATTCTGTATTTGGGATGGAGTAGTGCTGGGCAAAGTATAAATTGGGAGAGGAGTGGCTGGAGAGCAGCCCTGCGGAAAGAGGTCTGGGGCTCCTGGTCAACAGCAGGCTTCATGGGAGTCAGCAGTGTGCCCTGGCAGCCAAGGGGGCAAACCGCATCCCGGGGTGCATCAGTCACAGTATAACCAGCCGGTCAAAAGAGGTGATTATCCCACTGTGTTCGGGATTGGTGCTGCCTCACCTTGAGTACTGTGTGCCGTTCTGGGCCCCACAGTTTAAGAAGGATGTGAAGGTCCTTGAATGCAGCCAGAGGAGGGCAACAAGGGTGATGAAAGGGCTGGAAGGCATGTCCTGTGAGGAGCGGCTATTGTATAACTACGACAGCTATGGATAACTTATTGCTATAGCACGTTATATGTGCATGAAGAGATAAAATCACAAAGCCGAAAAGTCACATCTTCATTGGGATGCTGTCAAGCAGCTGAACACCTAACATTTGGATGAAGGATGATGTTCCTGTTACCAGAAGACACATCAAACCTCAGGTCTGCACTTGAGCTGTGATATAAACTTAGATATGGTTTAAAATATGCTTGCCTTTTTAATTTTATTTGTATTTATTTAGATATGGATTACTGCTGATGGTGTTTAATTATAAGATTTTAGGTCTTTTCTATTAAACATAGATAGGTTTTAATGAAGACATAATTTAGATCACTTGAGCTGCCTGCTTTGCATGTTTGTAAACATAGTATTGCCCATCAAAAAGTGCAGGATGGCTGAAACGTAGAAAATGAATCTATAAGGGATGTTTAGATTTACACATGAGCTTAGGGAAGCCTGCTCTTCAGATTCCTAAAATGTTTCAGTGTCATGTATTTAACTTCAGATGTAAATGAATTATGTTTGTGGATACATATATATATGTAAAATATTCAATATGAAATTACATTTTCTTTGGGGAGCAATTACCTCTTTATTTAGCCATACAATTTGGAATAGATTTATGTAAGAAAATAATTTAAATGTGATATTTTCTGAAATCTCACAAAAAAACTTCTTCCTCCCTGCATTAATTATCTTTTCTGTGTTACCTTCCCCGCTCCTCCCTTAAACTGTCTCTGTAACTGCTTACTGCATTTAATTGGCAGGTGTGACAGTTAAGAACACAGAATCTGTATTGAATGATCAAAAATCCTGGATACTTCACTCGAAGATATACCTTTTTCCATATGTGTCTCGTTTGTGATTACGTGCTCAGCACTTGCCAAAGATTTGATTGCTTAGTGAGAGACACTAAAATTCTTGGTGACTGCATGGATTTTTACTCTGTGTTTTTTTTCAGTATATGCCTGACCTGAAAAGGAGCAGAAGAGACTTCATAATGTCATCTTCTTGAAGGTGAACCAATGGACTGACCAGGAATGATTGCCAATACAGAGCTATGTAAGAGATTATTTTGGGTCAGAGAAACACTACAGCTGTGGTAAGGATAATGCTACACCGCAGTAGAAGCTTTTGCTTATACAATGAGAAATAGAGAATAGCTCAATAATTTACAGACGTATTGGGGGGTTTAATTTTTTTTTTTTAACTTACTGGGGTTTGTTTCTAATTATTGATCCGCCTTATTTAGCTGTAAGTCTTCTTTGCCTACATGTTTGTCCATTTATTTTGCCCGTTTTTTCCATTGCTTTTTGTAGAATTGCTCTAAGTATGGAATTGTGGTTAGATCTATGCTAAATAAGCATATATGCAAGTAATTCAAAACAGAAAGTTCAAATAAAGCAAAGAATAACCTATTTTGGCCATATACTTATCTGCGTTCATGTATAGAATCATAGAATTATAGAATCATAGAACGGTTTGGGTTGGAAAGGACCTTAAAGATCATCGAGTTCCAACCCCCCTGCCATGGGCAGGTACACCCTCCACTAGACCAGGTTGCTCAAAGCCTCATCCAGCCTGGCCTTGAACACCTCCAGGGATGGGGCATCCACAACTTCCCTGGGCAACCTGTTCCAGTGTCTCACCACCCTCACAGGAAAATATTTCTTCCTAATATCCAATCTAAATCTGTCCTCTTTCAGCTTATAACCGTTGCCCCTTGTTCTGTCACTACACTCTCTGATTAAAAGTGTTTTCCCATCTCTCCTGTAGGCCCCCTGTAGGCATGAATTTATATGCATGCAGACAGTTAAAATCTGATCATACAAAAACTTCCATCAGAGCCAAAGTGAAACCTTTTTGCACATGAAGTAAGGACAAGTGAAATAAGAAGATAACTGGAGACAGCAGCAGTATGATGCAGGATCAGTACTCTGGATAATAATGAAGTGAGACCTTGCTCTCCATTCTGTGTAGTAGCTATCTGTCTATGCAAAGTGTGCACAGAACAAAAGAAGAGCAGCTCAGAATTCTTTTTATTTTTTTCCTCATGGAAGGACAACTAAAAGTCAGTGCCTCATGGACATCTCCATGAAGACAGTACAACTTCTGCAAACATTGTTTTGCCACCATTACACTCTGTCTGGGCTTTTTGCTTCAGTTTTAGACATGAGGCTATGTTAGAAGGGAATTATAATTCAGGTGTTTCATTAAGGCTATATTTCACTATTTTATGTGAAAAATTACTTGTACGTGGATGTCAGCATTCCTGAACAATTCAGACATATTCAAAATTTCATGTATACTAAATTCAGGCAGAGAAAAATTACTGGCAGAAAGTCTTATTCGGTAGAATAGTCCCTCATCTAAAATAGACTGATCCTGTAAATGCTGATTCTCAGAAAAAACAGGACCCATCACTGAATGAAAAA
>NW_010140341.1:0-2633 GCF_000699245.1 Pterocles gutturalis | reverse complement strand
GTTTTCAGCCCCAACTTCCCGCTGCCGCCTCCGCCCGGCACCGTTGCAGAAAATGATTCTGGTGGGAAGGGGCCGTCTCTCTCCCCAGTTGCTTCAGGCTTGGTAAGTGTATTCGCAATTTTTTTTTTTTTTTCCTTCTCTCGGCTAGTTATCTTTGCCTGTCACATTTCATGGCTTATCTACGTATCTACACCTTATCTCTGGTAATAATTTTAGAATGTGAGTCCTACCGCTGTACTTCTTTTGAAGGTAATTGTGATCCGCGCCCGACACAGGTGTTTGCCTTTTGAAGTGTAATTGTTTGACTATCTGAATACCTCGCAAGATTTCCATGTCTTTTTTTCTTTGCATAGGACATTATTCTTAAATGTATTCTTAGCCTTGTAGGTTTTTTTCCCCCGCTGTGCTTGGTGTCAAATAGCAGTACTAGGTGTTAGTGGATCTTTTGTTTCCCTTTCTTTTGTGTCTTTCAGAGTGGGAAAACACCCCGGAGGTGCCCAGGAGTTGGATGGTTCTCTCAGGATGACTGTAATTAGGGGATTAGTATGTTTGAAACCAGGAGTCGTTAAGGATAAGCCTTGCTACTCACAAGTGTTGTGCTTTCTGAGCCCCTCCCCATTACCTCATTCTACTCTCTTTGTAGTGTTGTGCTGTCTGTTTCATCCCATACACCCCATAAATGTACTGTGGAAAGCAGTCAGAAATTAAGTTGTTGGAGCAGAGAGGGAGGAAGAGTGGTGAAAGGGAAGAGAAGAAGGAAGAGCTTCTCTATGCAGTATTGAGTAGTCTAGAGATGGTAGGTTGAAAACTTTTCGTTCTCCCAGCAGTAGAGCAGAAGAAGCAGGGAAACATGGATTCAGTTAGATGAAAGTTTTCGATGCTGGTTTCCACAGTTTCCTCTGTGCAGAGAGTGATTCCTTACTCACTGGGTTGTTTTAACACCGTTATGTAAGCAGCTGGTCCTGGCCATGCACTGATGGTACTGAATCGACTCTGTTCTCATCAAAACCAGCTCCAAAGCACTCTTTGAGATAGGATTTGAGCATCATGTTGTTTCTTGACTGTTTTTAGGAACTGGGTGCACCTTCAACAGGGAAAAGCGAAGATCTCTTATATCTAATTTTTATAGCGTAAAAACGACCTCTGTAGGGTTGTTGGGGTAGTAAGAACAAGTAGTACTTTTGTGGAATTCTTTTTCGTGTTACGCGTTCAATTCTCCAAAGGCACGCGTTTGGATGTTTACCACAGTTTTGTGGCAGTGTGGTATCTGTAACATGGGATATTTCTTTTGTGAACGTACATTCGGTGGGGTTTTGTACTAATAAAAGTCTTTTACACGAAATACATCGACTGAAAAAAAAAATAGTGCCCGATCGTTGGTTCCCAACTGACAAGAATGGTGCTCATAGGAGTAGCAAAATCCAGTAAAGAAAATTGAAAAATTCATGTCGGTCTTGAAAAAAAATCGGGTTATCCCCCGCTGATTAATAGAAAAATGGGAGCGTGCCCCACAAATTATCATTTCTTCTTGCACCTACTTTAGATCACTTTATACGGGTTCTTTGTGTATTTGCTGGGGATCCCCTTTATCATTTCCGATAGCTGATGTGCTTAAGGGGAGTGGGTCATCGTTTTTTAAGTATGCGTGAACTGCCTTCACTTGTGAGTAGCAAGGCTTATCCCGGAACTCTCACTTTCTTTCCTTAATTTACGTTGGTGTGATAGAAAGCAGGAACAGCAAACCACGATCTGCTAAAGGACAATCTTCTGCTTAGGTTTATAAGGTTTAACTAATTCTGTAGAAGAGGATGGGAAAAACACAGTATTTGCCCACAGTTGTGGGAAGCAACTGGTTTTCTTGGGCTATGATTAAGTGCGATGCGGAGTCTCTTAATGCCGATCGTCTGGGGCAAGGGAGGCTTGGGCTTCCGTCCGGTTTCTCTGACTTCAATAATGAACTGAACATCTGAACGGGATTTATTATAGACCTCAGGAAAAATGTCAGTGTTTCTTTTAGAAAAATAAAGCAATCTTAGCTTCAGAAACAGAGCTCTTGGATGCTTTCACTTCGCAGCGTAGTCTGGGCAGGTTTTTTTTCAGGAGTCGTTAATTTAATGCGCTAGAATATCCAGACAGTGTCTGTAATGAAATATCACAATTTCGCGCAGGGCTGTCAGTCTCTGCAAACCCAGGCTCTCCTTCGCGCCTCATGTGGTTTGGGAGGATGTTGCTGATGAGCAGGGATGTTACTGGGCACGAAGCCACCGCAGCAGCCGAGGCGGGGGTCGGAGCCGGGCGCCCTGGGAGTTTTTAGCGCCCGCACCGCCGCGGTGGCCGGAGGCTGAGTTGCAGCCTCGGAACTGCGGATTTTTCAGGCAGGAAAATGTCCTGCACGGCTGCGGGACGAATGGAGAGAGGCGCCGGGGGCTCGGCTGGGGGGGGGTCCTGCTGGGAGGTGCTCTGCCGCACAAGCGGGACCGGTCCCCCGGACCTCTCTCGCTGGTTCTCCCCCGGCATCTTCTGCCAAGCCCGGTGGTCTCTAACTAGGGGTAAACAGACCAATCTCCGCCCTCGCGTTCGAGAGGCGAGTTCTTGCGGGCGATTGTAGCGAGTAGCACGTTGTGAATCCATAT
>NW_010140340.1:0-30470 GCF_000699245.1 Pterocles gutturalis | reverse complement strand
TGCCAGGCACAGAGGTGAGACTGACGGGCTTCTAGTTTCCTGGGTCTTCTTTATTTCCTTTTTTAAAAATGGGGGTTATGTTTCCACTTTTCCAGTCTGCAGGAACTTCACCAGAGTGCCACGACTTCTCGAATATGATGGATAGTTGTTTGGAAACTTCATCTGCCAGTTCCTTCAGGACCTGTGGATGTATCTCATCAGGTCCCATGGACTTGTGCACCTTCAGGTTCTTTAGACTGATCTTCTCCTACAGCTGGCAGTTCTTCCTTCTCTCAGTCACTGCCTTTGCCTTCTGCAACTTGGGCAGTGTGGCTTGAGCTCTTGCCAGTGAAGACTGAGGTAAAGAACTCGTTAAGTACCTCAGCCTTCTCTATATCCTGGGTCAACAGGTCTTCTGGTTTCTTCCAGAGGGGGTCCACATTTTCCCTAGTCCTCCTTTTATTACTGACATACCTACAGAAGTTCTTCCTGTTACCCTTAACATCCTTGGCCATATTTAATTCTGTTTGGGCTTTAGCTTTCCTAACCTGATCTCTGGCTTCACGGACAGTGTCTCTGTATTGTCCCCAGGCTACCTGTCCTTGCTTCCACCCTCTGTATGCTTCCTTTTTTTGTTTGAGTTTGCTCAGGAGTTCCTTGTTCATCCATGCAGGCCTCCTGGCATTTTTGCCTGCCTTGTCCAGTTCCTCTCTGAATCTTGTCAAATTCTTGCCATCAACACTATCTCATAAAAATTAGGAGACTTACAAGGATTTAAAGAACTTAAATTCCAGAAATTACCTTGAATTTGTTTTTAATCACGTATGGTTTCCATACAGCATAAACTCTGCTCATACTCAACTCCCTCCAAAACCCCAATTGAGATGAGTAATTAAGCCAACTAGGAAGTTTTAGTGAGGGTATTTTGGAGTGAAGAGTGAAGAACTGAGGGAGAAACAGCCAGTTGCTAGAAGGTATCCTTTTGGAAACACTGCCTCTTTCAGATCTTGCTTCAACTCTCGGTTCCAGGTTGACTGGAGACAGAAATAGATCTAGCACAGGAGGGAGATGATAGAAGGAGTAAGGCCTGCAGCTAATGTTAGCTAGGCTGTGTCACAGCTCTGTTGGTAGGTAGAGCTAGCATTGAGCTATACATTTTGGGGGAGTCAGAAGACTGTGCAACTGGCCTTTCATAAACATAGCGTTGCTAAATATTTCCTGTTTGTTGTTCTCCAGTCTTCATCTTAGGAAAGATAACAGCCAGTAAAACTTCATCCAAGATTAATTCCGTTCTCCTTTGACTCTTTCTGTTTTTAATCTTCCACTTCTAGGCCGTGATTTTCTGTGACTCCATCTGTTCTCTTGGCAGCTACCCAAAAAATGCAAGATAGAGACAAGTAGCAAAAGACTACAGGAAAGTTGAGATATCCAGTACTATAAACAATGACTTTTGGTCAAAGCCTCTAGCATTTCTTCAAAAGGTGGAATTTTAAACAGAAACCAGAAGGGCTACATGAGTTGGACTAGTTATTTACTGATAGAACCTTGCCTGAGGGATCACCATTTGCCTTTCAGCATTGTCAGATTGTTAAGAACTGATGTGCACTTGGGCCAAAGGTGAGGCTACTGGATATGCAGGCCAGTAGGGCCCAGGTACCAAGCCACAGAGGTTAAGCAAGTACTGGCAGTTGGAGAACACAGTGATCTTCATTGTACTTGCAGTAGGTGCCATGCCAGCTATCCTGCATAACTGACCAGGGCAGCAATCACAGTGGGATGCAGGGGTGATGTGGCAGGTTAGGGAAGCACATTCTGTGTACTCATAGTGAGAGCAATTTTCATTCTGTCCTGGCATTTCTTGTAGTCTAAAATCATTCATGCAGAAAAGCACAGAGCTGTTCTTTATCCATGAGAAGAGGCCACACTGGATATTTAATTAAAGCCGACTGCTGGAGAGCAGTGAGCACCACTGTTTTCCATATACTACCTGGGTTGGGGGTTTGCTTTTGCAGGGGGCAGGAGAAGAAGAAAAAGGGGTTAGACTTGTTTACCATAATACAGCTCTCAGCAGACAGGCATCTCTATTTCAGGACAGCTATCATCAGTGCTAAACTAGTAGACACTGATGCTTAGGATGGGCAACAACACTGAATGAATGTAAAGCTCCAGGCATGTATCCTAAGGGAAGACACAGCATTAAGGCAATTTTAGGAAAGTTTGCGCTCCTTTGGCCCTGTGATGCACAGTCTAGGTTGCTACAGAGTCTTTCAGTTTTTGGAGCTCAACTCTTGTACTCTCTACGACACCAGTTTTTAAGAGAAAAGAGGGCTGGCTTTTTGAGAACCATTGCTGTAAAGACCAAAGTAGGATGAGTCAGACTGCTCCTTTGCTGCACAGTCCAACTTTCTAAGAAGCCAGAAAGGTAGAGCTAACTCCTGAGCTGGCTAGACAGCTTGTTCTAGCCAGGAAGTTTGGCACAGGCCTCTCTAAAGTTCATCACAGAGCAGGAGTTGCTGTGGCTGGACAGTTCTTTCACAAATACCCCCATTGAGACTGCAGGCAGATGGCTGGAGGATACCTCTTGTCAGGAGCAATGTTAAAGACAACCGGATGAAATTCAGTCGTTTTCTCTCAGAGGAGAGGGGGCTAACGTTTCAATGGACAGCACAGGTTTCTACTGGGCCAAGCACAGCTTTCTGTGCATTTAAGATAGGTCTGGACTGCCAAATCCTTCCCTCCAGAGCGTGCATCCCAGCTAGACAGAGCAAGGCACTGACAGGCTCAGGCTGTTCCCTGTCCTCCTTTTTCATGTATGCTTGCTCTTGTCCTCTGCTTCTCCTCCACACACAACTCACATATTGCTGGCAACAGTTACCTCAATAGGTCCTTCAGCATGCCCCTTCCCCTCTGTTAGCCTCTTCCTCTTTCATACCACCCAACTCCTCTTTACTCACTCAGAATACCTTTTCCTCTTGCTGCCTTTTCTCTTCCAAGATTTCATCAGGGTGCAGCCCAAGAGATAATAATTTGTTTGTTTTTAAAGCAATAAACTGGAAACAGAACAGGTCAACAGTAATCTGACAGACTGAAGGAATCATCCCTCTCCCCATTCACCTGCTGGATCTGCCCACAACGTTTGTTATCTGCAGTCTCCGTCATGGTTTGCAAGTCTGGGGAAGGCAAGGTAGAGGATGTAGAGGAAGAGAAGAAAGGCAAAAAAGCAAGCCCTGGCCCTACCCCTTTAACTGGTAGACCATTGCCACCTACCTGAAGTATTTAAGAAGAAAAAAAATTATAGATCAGCACCTCAAAGTAATGAGTCTGAATCAACTGTCACTGGATTGACTACACTTTGCCTTCCTCCCTGTTTTTCAAAGGCAAAACAAGCCTTAATGCTTTCTGGTTTTTAACTCCTCAGAGGCTGCACATTCAAGTTTTATGTAGCCTTTCTGACTTACGAAGTAGAATTTGTTTAAAAATAAAATACAGTGAAAGCATAGAAATAAAAAAAAGAACACCATCAGGAGCCTTATACTGACTTCAAACAGATACTAAATGTCACAAGTCTCACTTTAAAGCTGCAAAGGTTGACAACACCACAGGGGAATGAAATTCAGGTAGCCACCAGCCACTACAACCCTGCCAGGACCTCTTGAATCACAGCAACTAACATAACATCTTACCTGAAGACTTCACACACTTAAGACAGCTGCTTTCCCAGAGCACTTACTTTGGACGCAGAAGGGATAGTAAGGTCCTAGGACACTTGCCAGTGGCCTAGGGCCAGGTGAGAGCTGCTTTGTCCAGATAGCAATGAATACAGCCTCTTCAGGCTGGGAACAGGTCCACTTCTTCCACAGAAAGTTAACCCTTCCTCTCCCAGCTCCTGTCTGGGCTATGCATGCTATGCTGCAAAGGCAAGGGCATGGATTTGCTAAATATCAGATATATGCAGGATCAAGAGATGGAAAGAAAGGAAAATGAACAGGGATGGTCTCTAGAGTGTAACCTAGTCCCTGTGGTGTATGCCTGGGTAGCATGACAGAGAAAGAGAAGCAAGCTGTAAAAGAAGAATGTAAATAGACCCAGAGCTTCAACTGCTCTTGGGCATTCAGGGAACCCAGATTTAATAAGAGTGATAAGATATCTTTCCCTGTCCCCAGTCAGGGGAAGAGCTTTCAGCACAGTCTAGGAATACCCATTTACACCTCATATATTTATCTCTGTCAGTGCCTGTCTTCACCACCTCCTTGGTGGCTTCTTCATGGGAGTCATGACCCCTGGAGGGGGACTCAAGGATCCCAAATGGCCTGGAGGCAGATTTCTGCTTGTGGGCATGATCAGCGTCTGGCAGGGGTATGTAAGGTGCACGAATACTCCAGAGATCTTGGGATCTTAGATGTTCAATAGGACTCCGGTTTGGGCAGAAAATACGTAAGGTTAGTGTTAAACACACACGAGAAATCATGAGAACCAGAGTCAACAGCTGACTGTGCATCTGCAGTGTTCAGAGCATAGTGATTCTCTGAAGAGTATCTGTGAGATGTGTTTTCTTAAAACACCCACAGGAGACTGAGCCTGAAGTCCTGTAACTACACAGCACTCTTCTTTTCTCTGTTTCCCCTTTACTCTTCACTGTGTTTCTATCCTAACAATTAACTAGCAAGGCATTTATTCTATATACAGGCTTCTATTTCTCAGTTTTTTGTCTGTCCTTATTCCTTCCTTTTTTCCCTATGTTTTCCCTTCCTGTTGTTTGCTTTCTTCATGAGTAATTAGGAATTGGAGTGGTGCATCTGCTGTTTGAATAAAAGCAGAGGACAGAATAGTTAATTTATGGAAGTGTTGAGATTAGAAATGGCTGAAATGTGAGGTGTCCATTTTTTAGAAGATTCCATTTGGAATGGACGCAAACTGTTGCTGAATTAGCTGAGATCCTTGTGCATTTCCACACTTCAGCTGATAATGTCTGTGAATGCGGGGCTGCTCTGCAGAGCCAACTGCCTTGGTGCAGGTGCTTCACACCTCTTGGGCTAGCCAGCTCCCAGCATTGCTGCTTTGGGAGTTGGGCGGAACAAAGAGCTGGGTGGAAAACCTGATGGCCCCTCTCTGAGAGGCCACTTGTATGTCATAGCTGCACTGGAGATGCAGGGTGTGGAGGCATGGCCCTCCAGCACCCTGCCAGGAAATCCAGGTAAAGCCGTGTAATTTGAAGAACCTTTGTCAAACCAAAGATATTTTCACCAGATAGTTTAAATTTGATGAATCAGTTTTTTTATGCAAAACCAAAACTTTATCAGAAAATTCCTGACAGATTCTAGCTGGGACTAGAGTCACAAGATGTAGGAGCTGGAGTATTTGTGTGAGCCTGCTTGAATGTAGACTCAAATGCAATCCCATCACTTGCTTCAATAAAAAGACAACACAAGTAATTTATGGACACACCTGTCAGATAGGTACTTGCCACCTGAGAAGTTCAAATTAGAAACAACATACTGAGAACTAGCAATAACCAGGCTGGCAGGAGAGAAGGGATGTGAGCTGGGTAGCTACAGAAATGGAAGATGAGATTAATTTGGTAGGTCACACAAACATGGCCTCTCTTTTCCAGCAGGTTGCATGTCACAGGTGGGGACTGAGGGCATAGGCAGAGGTCAGTGAGGTAAAGCTAATGCTTTCGTCTTCCCCTTGCTGTGTTGTTCCTGCCATTCCTGTTGTTTCTAAGGAAAGATTCCTTTTGAAAATGCATTGGAAGCAAAGGAAGCAGAAATAAGCAGTTTGCTGTATTAAGCTAGCTGGGAGGCTGTATTGGGGAAGTAGAGAATAACATCTTTGTTCACCTTTTGTTTCTGTGCATGGCCTGGGCCTTTGCTTTAATTAAACTGCTTTTATCTTGACCCACGAGTTTTTCATCTTATTGTCCCCCTTTATTTTGCTGAAGGGGGAGTGATAGAGGGGCCTGGTGGGCACCTGGCATCCAGCCAAGGTTAACCCACCACAGAGGCCAAGAAGGAGGTGGCTGATAACAGTATCATCATTGTCTGTAATTTAGCTATCTTTGTGGCCATGTCTGTCAGGTTTTGAGAAAGACAAAGGTGATAAGCTTCACATTTCAGAGTGACAGAAATTGTGGCAGGGCCTTTGAAAGAATCTGAGACTCCATGACAAGCCAGAAGACTTAGCTTTACTGCTTGTGTCTGGGTTAGAGGCTGCAAAATTTTTTTTAAAAGGAGATTACTCCATTTGAGCCCTGGGTCTCCGCAGTAGCACTGAGCACAGAGCTGTTCCACTGACTTGGAGACATGGTGATTTTATGCCTTCTGAGGATTCCACCTGCTTTATCTCCCCTGCTTTTCTTCTCTTGTTTTAATTTTTTTTCCATTCACCTAGTACTTTCCCCCTTTGACACTGTGTCTCTTTTTAGTGACTGCTTTTCATTGATGTAAGTCAGTGTGTTCAAAATTGGTCATTGATTTGTGCTTCCTATGACACCTCAAGGGCCTCCCTAGAGGTAACTTAAAAGGATCTAATTTTCAGAGGTGCTGAGCAACTCTTACTGGTTTTCAGTGCTGTGGTAAGTGTCCAACACCCCTGAAAACCAGTCTCATTACAAATGTTTCCAAGCAAAGGACCCAAGAAGAAGTCACTCAAGATTAGTGAGCAGTTGTGGAAGTCTGGTCTAGGATTTCTTCCTTTGCATGAATTCTTTTGCCTTTCATACCTAATAAACACATTTCAGCCTTTTGTTTTCCTGTTTTCCTCAGGTTTGTTACTTCTTATGGTTTTGCTTTTCTTTACTATGATCTCTTCCACTTGCCATGATCCCAGCCCCACTACTTGTGCTTTTCCTGTCAGTTTTCTGATACTGTTTCTGGTAATGCCCAGTGCTGATGTGCTGAGGCCATTTCTGTGCTCTAGAGAGGTTTCAGGAGAAATGTCTGCAGAGTTGATTTAGCCACTGTCAACAAAAAAAATCAACTTTGCATTACAGTATACAGGAAACATATCTAAGGAAATACATCTAAGGAGATGTTTCTGTCCTAAAAGAAATAAAAGATAAAGACAGGCAAAACAGGTTTTCATTAGATATATGGGATCATGAGACAGATACTGATAGAAGGAAAACTTTTTTTTAGGCACTTTTGCCCCCTTCTCTACAGCTTGACATCAGCAGCAGGACAGGTAGTGTAGGTGACTAGAATTGTCAGCCCCCTTCTCTCCTACTCCCTACCACCTCAGAGTGCAAAACATTCATGTAATAATCAGATTTCTCTTTCAGCATCACTGAGAGTCACTGTCCCCCTGGAACAGTCCTAGGAAAGGGCTCTCCCTTGAGTTTTCTGCTGAGTAAGCTGAACACTGACCTGCTATGGTTTGTTTTTTTCTTACAGGAATGAAACTGTTTTACACCAGTTCTGTTGCCCAGCAGCTGATGCAGAGCAGAAGCCTTCATCTCCGGACTCCTCACCAAGGTGGGAAATTGCTGCCAGCAAGACCTTTTCTTTTCCATCCCTTACTTCCTTATCATCACTGATCTTCCTGCCCCAGCCAAAACTCACATGTTGTACACACTCATCCTCCTCCATCCTCCGTTACGTCCCACATCCCCAGCACTGCTGTCCTTCTCTTTTCCCTCAGAGATTACAGTTCATCCTGTTGTGTAATTGCTCACAAACCCCTTCTGGCCTCCACTCACATGCACTCATGCACCTCCAAAAACATACTTTCAGCCTCTCTTCAAATGTCTACTTCCATCAACCCACATTCACACTTGAACCTTTTCTTACCCTTCTGCATCACTTTGACATGCTTCACTCTTCTCCATCAAATTAGTTATCCCACATTACAAGGTGCCTGGACACATGCCAGTGTAAACCCGTAACCTTTATGCTACAGCAAAAGTCACCAAGCAAACTCAGGGTTCAGTCTCACACTCTGAGACAGAGTGGGGGGCACAGTTTTATGTGTGTTGAAGTGGTCTGATTTTGCCAACGAAGGACATTTAGAGGCAGGGATTATTAACTATTACCAACTTGTATCCAGTGCAGCCAGGTGTGAGTCCACCAGCAATTGTCATAGTTCTCCCTTGTCAGTGAATGACATCAGTGCCAAGACCAAGGGGTCCAAGGAGCTTCAAAAATGCTTGAGATGCACATACTGTGTATAGCTTCCATGCTCAGCCTTGTTGTTCTGTTTTTGCAATCTCCTCCTCCTCTCACAACTTCTTACACCTCCATCTCACAGACTTACTCCTTTTTCTTATGCCTCATCACCCTTCTTCCAACAGCAAACAAGTTTCTCTTTAAAGATTTTGCTCATCCCACTGCTAGACTTTTACATCTGACCTTTGCCATCTGTATAAGAAGGCTGAGTTACTAGGGAGGGCTCTGGACAAAATTGGGCAGCTGAATTGCCGTAGTGAGGCTAAAGCATTTTAAAAATTATATTTCTCTTGTTTGTTCAGCTTAGTGGAGCAGACTATGGTTTCTGATTTCCTTACAAGAAACAGTGGGAGTGAGAACAGGGGTGTGTGCATGCGTGTGTGTGTGTACATGTGCTCAAAAGTAGGGTTCAGCCACACTTGAAGACAGGATAAAGAAGCAGGACTCCTCCTGCCCATTTATATATGAAGGTGGAAGGGTTAATCCCCATGATGTCTGTGCTGAGGGCCTTCAAGCATTGATAAAGTTTGCATGACAGCCCTGTGGGACATCTGCATCTCCTTGGCAGATGGGGAGATGCTGGCAAGGAAGAGGAGGAGACAGCAGAGATTTCTGTGGTAGGGACAGCCACCTCTTCCTTGCGTTCCTGGAGAGAGTTTTGATTATGTGCTCTATTTTGTCTGAACCAAGGCTCATTTTTGCTGTAGTGTTCTATCTATCTACCCTGATCCTTGACCTTGCCCCATTCTTGTCCCAGCCTCCATCTTATTTCTGATCAATTCCCTTAGCTTCTAACATTTTCTTGTCCTACAAGGCTGTCACTCCTACAGTGTTTTAAGCTCTAGGATAATTTTTGTCATGCTCATGCTTCAGGCCTTCCTTTTGTCCCACTGACTCCCAAAGGCCCCACCCATCCCTTGAGCCTGAATTTGCCTGCCCTCCTTGTGCTGGGAACCTCCAAATTTCTCACCTGGGGTTTGGCAGGTAAATTGAAGAGGAAGCAATCATTTGTTTAAGTAATTTAACAACTGTGGCGAGTTGCACCCAAAGATGAGTCTGAGCCAGGAAAGTCAGGAGTGGGGATGAATGACAATGACCCCTGCATTATGTTGCATCTGGGCTTCCAGTTAAGGGGCTTCTCATACTGATCTATGCCTGTTCATTTTATATTTTTTGTAGCTTGTCCCACTCTGCAGGCCTCCTGCATTCCTTACGTTTTTTCCAAGGCTTTCTCTTGTCCTCTCCATTTCTAATGCCCCCAGACCCCAATAGCAGTCCTGAATCTGTCTGTGTGTTCTATGCAGAGATAGAGATAGTTGAAGCCACCATGGCTACTTGAAGGTGACCCGGGCAAGAAGAGCATCCATATGTCCCACACTGTGCCAGAAGAAAGGCAGAGCACATGCAGGACTATTAAACTCACCAGTCAGCTTTATGCTGGCCAGAAAACACCTCCTAGCCTCTGCAAGGTCCTGCAGACAGCCATGGGCTTCCTTCATATCTCAAGTTACATACACAATGCAGCAAGGAGGGCAAAAGGATGTCAGAGAGGGAAAAACACGGGGTCACCGTGGAGCTGATGTCCATAGCTGATAGTCATGCTGCTCTGAAATGGCTCTATACACTGCTGAGAGAAGCTCATCAGATCATTTACAGAGCCTTCACCCTGCTCAGATCATGAACAGGCTCCCCATTGAACCAAAGCAGAACAAAAGTCAATCAAGACTGAAATATGTGGGTCAGACAGCCTGAATAGGCAATCAGTTCCTGAGTGAGCCAGGCATATACCTAAATAAGTTCATCAGGGCTCCTGATGGGACAGCCTGGGACACAAGGGCTCCCTGTGCAGCATTCCTGAGCCCCGCTGAATGGACAGTCAGTCACAAGTGGTGCTCTGGTGAATTTGATAAACCAGCTTGGGTTTATTTTTTCTTTTCCCCTTCCATGATCAGGCGTTTCCCTAAATGACATAAATCCTGTCAGAACTGATGCCACTAATAACCATCAGCCGTCTAGTTTTAATTAGAGTTTGCTTCATTAATGCCCCAACTCCTCTCTGCACAGCAGATTAAATAATGTACTTGCAGCTCATTTACACAAACCCCCAAACTGCAGGGCTGAGCTGCAATCCTTTAATTAAACAGCCTGGCTGATCCCTACCACTGCCTCGGCTCATCAGTCTAAGCCGATTAAAGAGAATAGGGACTAATAAAGAGTATAAACAGGGAAGTGACTCTCGTCTCTTCAAGGGACTTGGAGACTCCAGTGGTGATCAGCTGCTTTCTCCTCCTCTACCAGGAGCCTTACCTCAGCCCACATCACTTCCTTCTTGGACCTGCAAGAATGGTCCTGCTTGCATCAGGAACCCAGCCTTGTGGGACAGAAATCCTTTGGGAGACTGAGAGAACACGCACAGCAGGAGGGTACCACAGCAGGGAAGGTGAAGATAAGAGTATAAAGGCAGTAAGAAGAGTGACTGCCTGACACCAGGAGAGACCAACAAGAGCAGCCACACAGCTCAAGTGTGGGGCAGAAGGAAAAGGAAACACAGAGCATAACAGTAGGCTGGCTGTCAGGAACAGGCTGGGACAAAAGTTTGTCTCTGCTTGTGCTTTGTGATGGTGATTGTTCTTGTGTGGTTTTGCCTAATGTTTGTCCTGCAAGGCTTTTTCTTTGCTACCTGTCCAGCTAAAAATGCCTTGGCTTCACCTGTGGGGGAATTATTAGGAACCTGTCAGTATCTAAACACTCAATAGAAGCCAACTTGATGAGGCAGTTGCAATAATTCCCACTCTTATTGTTCTGCTTTGCTTCACTGACTGCCACAAGCAGTGCTAGCCCCCTTCTCTCCTCCAGCATGTAAATTCCTTGGAGGGGAGGTTACAGCTCCATGAGTTTAGCAATGCAAATTTCCAACCTGGCTGCTTAGCTGGGTTGCACCAGCAATCAACAAGACTGGTGCTGTAGGCCATGAATATTAGGAAACAGATGTGATCCCAGAATCTGCCCCCAAGAAGCTCAGAGCCAAAGTACAGTACGAGGTGATGGCAGCAGGCAGATTCCTGTTGCTGAACTCTTAGGGCTTCCTCATTTCAAAGTACAGGGTAAATCCTGGACGTGGACCACCATTGTCTCCATTGGACTTGTACACCACTGGCTTCATGACCATAACCCATCTTCCAGGTTTGGCTTCCACTTGAGGATGCCAAAGACCAGGTTGAGGGGAACGAGGAGACTCCATGAATGGCAGTAGGAGCTAACCCTGCTGCTTTACTGAGGTGCTGATTAGATTCTGATTTAGCCAAACCATATAATTTCATAAAGGAACTGCTCTTTTTCTTGCTGACTTCTGCCAGTTAACGGCAGGGTTTCATTCTAAGGATTTGAATAGCCTAGTAATTGCATTTCCCACTTCTCCCAGTCTCACACAGTGGAGACTGGCATGCCAGAACAATGACCTTAAAATGTGTCCAGCAGCAGCCCAGCTTTAACAGGATTACATACCATTTTCCTTTGTGTGAGGTAATAGGGCTGAGATGAGAAAGATTTGTTTCTATTAGAGTAATGAGAGGAAATGATGGAGTCACAATTGGAGGGAACAGTATATTCATTCAGTTGCCTTTCACAGGATTTTTGGAGCCTGTCTCTGGCTCGCCTGCGGTGCTGAATAGGAAATCAGCAGAAAATCACCTCTTCTCCAGTGATGGGAAAAGTTCTGCATAAAACTTTAAGCACATAGAGCAGGTCCACTTTGCAATGGACGCGGGAATAGCACTGGAGGGCTGAAGGATTGTGTCACAAAGGAGACTGGATGGGATATGGGTACATTTATGTGAAGGGCATGATCAGGTGCCACATAGCTCTTCAGGAAGGGAGGATGCCTGACCTGCATTTGTGGGAGAGAGAAGATCCTACCTATCTGGAAGAAGTGCAGATGAGACCTGACCTGCTTTTAAGGCAAAGGAGACAGAGTCCTCCCAGGAAGAGGAGAGGTCAGGGATCTGAACAGCATCTTCTTGAAGGGCTTGGATGTGTACTGAGCAGAAGGGCTAGGGTCTGAAACATCTATGGAAACATCTGTGGAAAAGTTGGTCAAGCTCTGCTCATATCTTCCCATAATATTTCTTCACTTTCCAGTAGGGAGACTGCTACTTGGATCAGGGTTGAAACACGATTAGTGCAACTGGCAAGTGTTTACTTCATGATTACGGACCAATTAAATTGTAACACAATATAGTTTAGACTTCAAACAGCTGTGTACTCATTTTTCAAGTGTCTGTTGGATTAGTCACCATCACAGATTGGTTACTGCCTGGCATCACAGCACCAGTTAGTGGTAAGGAGAGATGTAAGCCATTGGCTACATCTCCAAGCCAGCTTTCCTTGCAGTTCTGGTGAAATTCCCTCATGCCCCACTTCTGACTTACTGAAGTACTCAAATGGAAAGATGTGTTCGTGCTGGAAGAGGTCCTTTGTGCTTGTTGCTCCATTTTTGCATGTGGGAGGGTGAAAGGTGGATGGACAGATTTTGGACAGTTCTTTGAAATCAAACCTTCAAACATCTTTCTTCCCAGCTCTCTGAGCTGCATAAGAGTATGCTACACCCAAAGCAGCACATAGTTAATAAAATCTGATTTCACTTACGTCTGGAGGTCTGCTGTCTCAACTCCTCATGTCTCTTTACCTGAACTCTCTGTTTCCATTGAACATGCATTTTGCCTTTGTTCTATGAAGTCATGCTGGAAGGCATTAGCACAAAAAAAGCCATGAATGTTATCCATTGCACAGTCACAGCATTGTGTCCCTGGCTCCCCACTGCTGTAGCCCAGGAGCATCTCTCCTCTCAGTACAGCTCTCACTTTGCCCTTGTGTCACTCTAGGTCTTCTAACAGCTATATCCTCCTGAGTAACAGGTCCTCGTGGACCTGTTGGAGTGAGTCCAAAGGAAGGACATGAAGGTGTCTTGCAACCCAAACCATTCTATGATTCCATGGTTCTGTGAAATCCATAAGACTTTGTTTAGATTGTGAATGCAATACCCCTTAAGGCTGAGACCCATGAACTTGATGAGAGCTGAAATTCTTTCCAAGTTGATTCTCCTTTTAAATATCACTGAAGCATCTTGGTGAAAAACAGGTGGGGAATGATGATTTTCCACCAGTATCCATGACTCTTTAAGCATGACAGAAAAACAACTGAGCTACCCAACATTCTGTCTGAACATGTAAAAGATTGACCTTGCCTGACAGAAAGAACGCAAATCCAGTTAATGAAATGGGAAATTAGCCTTTCTGATTTAGGATTGCTGGCAGGATATTGGATATATAGTCTGGAGGTCAGTGTTTCCTCTCAGCTCAAAAGTACTCAGTGGCTCTGGCCCAGGTGTGAAACATGATAATGATTCTAGTCTATATCAAGTCAGATCTATAACCTACCACACAAAGCAACATAACAACTCTGACTAATTGGCCTCCAGCTGGCAGTGTTAAGTTCTCACTGAATTCAGCTCCTGTTTATGTCCTACAATCAGTGGACCATGGAGGCTGAATTCTTCTCTGATTCCTAATGGAGAACAGTTGCAGGTCAGGCTTACAACACCTGGACATGCCAGTGCAAAGCAATTCTCTCCCCCCGTGGTCTGTGCCTTGTGGGCTCTGAGGACAAACAACTTCGTATACAAAGCTCTTCAATCTGACTTCTTTAATTTGTGCTGAAGTCCTCCATGGCACTGTTTTTGAAAACACACAGGAGAAGTTTAAGCAACATTTCTGCTTTGTTAGCACATCCTGTTTGCGCTTCTTTCTCATTTCTTTTCCTTATTGAGGTCACAGGCATGAAGAGAGGAGTTTTTCTGCTTCTTAACAACTCATCTACTTCTTATTCTTTCCTCCCTGTAGACTTAATAATCCTGTTCAAGATATTACAATTGAAGGTTGTGGGGATGCTGCAAACAGGCAGGGATAGGTCAGCAAAGTTCACATAAATATTCCCCGGACTCACAGTTGTCAGAGTTTTGATTTTAGTCTGACACAGAGATGTGGGTGAGGAGTAATGTCTAGACCCAGATTTGAACTCTTCTTAAACTTGGAAGTGAGTCAATCCCTGCTTTTTATGTGTGTTTTGTACAGTCAGGACTAGCAGCTCTAATTGCTTTGCAGGAGCGTAGGTCCAGAACCACAAAGGTATTTAGTGCATGTAGATTTGGGGAAAATAAGGAAACACAGTTATAAGCAAAAAATGTTTTAGAGAACATCCTTAACATCATAATTACCAGCAATCTTGGGAATCTTTTGCAGGGAGGTATAGTTGGCAATTCTGGTACTATGACCTGGGAGGAATGTCTCTTTCTGGAAGCATCCAAAGAAACAGGAACTAAGTTTCAGCTGCAGTGTCTCAGTCCTGCAAAGGAGATCCAGCAGGACATTTTGTCACTATCTCCCACATAGGCATTTCTCTGCTCCTTCTCTCCAACAGCTGATGCAGCCACTTTCAAGCAAGTTTGGAGAACATAAGAGTGGGGAAGTAAAGTGAGGAATAGATGGGCTCTTCAACAGGAACAAAAAAATCTCTGGCAGAAACTGGAGTCTCCCTGTCATGTTGGTTGTTGCTTTCTTTGCCTCTGTCAACACGTTTCTTCAGGAAGGAGGAAGATGGCAGAAGAGAGAGGCTAAAGAAAACCAGTCTGAAGTATCCAGTTTTGAAACTGCAAAGATACGCATCAGACACATGTTTTCTGAGTCCCTGAAGCTGTATCCAGCCATTGGCTGGCCACGTGTCCTTCCAGTTCTTCCCTTTCCTCCGTTACTTCTGTCACTTACATGGTCCTGCCCTAGAGGAATTTGAACTTGGATTCAGGTACTCTTCTTCCACAAGTAGCAGTGACTGTGTTTTCTGAGTCCCTGAAGCTGTATCCAGCCATTGGCTGCCCACGTGTCCTTCCAGTTCTTCCCTTTCCTCCGTTACTTCTGTCACTTACATGGTCCTGCCCTAGAGGAATTTGAACTCTTCTTCCACAAGTAACAGTGACTGCCATTTCTTGGGCCACAGCAACAGTAATGTCAGTGAAATAAAATCAATCATAGCCAACCTTACAGTTGTGGGAGCCACTTTCAACAGCTATTGACATCAGTAAGTTGCTGTAATACTAGGTGATTCACTCATGGCTTGCAGATGATCCTCATATTCTCTCTCCTATATTACAAAGAATTCCCTGCCCATAACATAGCATCTTCTTGGTACTGGTGGAATGCAACATAATCACCTGCTGTATCCTGTGTTTTGTGTGAGAGAATGCCACAGAGGTGCATAAGAAGAGGCCATCACAGCTTTGGAAATAGTCCTGTATCTAGCACTGGGAGACAGCCACAGACGATTGATGAAGTAATAGCAGATGGACTGTGTGGAACTCTCACCATTCATTCTAATCCTGTACTGGTATCAACTGACCTGATATGCATCAGTCAAGATGCACTCACCAACAAAATTGGGCCATTCCAGACCTTTTGTACATTAAGGTGTGTTCTGTTGAACTTGACAGGTGGTTTCTGTGGACCCTCTGGCCACACACTTGTTCATGGCTTACAAGGCAGAGAGAGATAAGGCAGGGAGACGGCCAAAGAGCCGATGAGAATGAAAAGGAGAAAGACGTACCCCAACAAAGATAACAGTGCTACTGTAAAGAAAATGGATGGCAAATATGCTATACGGAGACGAAGAATGACAGGAGAGAAGGAGCAGGAAAAGCAGGAAGCTAAAAAATAGTGTAGATGTAAGAAGAAACAGGAGGGAACAAGAACATATGAACAGAAGATATATGAGCATGTCCCTTGGCTGGAATGTTCCTGTTCATGCCGGCATTCTTTGGCGGTGACAGCAATGAGGCTGTGGCCTTTTATTACACATTTTCTTGCAGTGTGATGTCAGTTCAAAGGCTTTTGAATTTTTTTGTCTTTTCTGTGCTCTGCAACACTAACTCATTCCTATTCAGGTTCATCTTCTGACCACCCCCATGAGGCAGCCTCAGTGTTCAAATACAATAAACTGTCCTTTTGGAAAAACACATTTGTGCTCCAGAGCTCCTTCTTCTGCATTTGGCCCTAGCAAGCTTTCATATGCTTCAGGAAGAACTGAAGATCCTGAGATGCTGAAGAAGAGCGTGCTGTATGGCTGCTCAGGCCACTCTATTTGGGCTCTGACAAGAGCCAGATAGCTGAGGGAGAGGGTATAAGAAAGTTGGGGGATTTTTGGGACTGTCACCTGGCCTGTTCAAAAACTGCAGAAGAGCTGGAAACCACTCCACCTTCTGTGAGGAAACATCATCCTGAAGAAAAACATCAAGACATAAACAGGAGCTGAATTCAGTGAGATTTTTCTTTTGGGACTGAGGAACATAACTTGGTCAAACCATTTGGAAGTGTGTTCTAGTAACTTTTAACCATCTCTGTTTGGCACTTTGGTTCTTTCCACACACATTATACCATCATCCCACCAGGAACTGTATTTGCCTAGTGATGAGAGACATGTGTCACCTTTATCATGTCCTGCGCTGGTACGTTGCTGCTTTCCTGTAAACAGGTTATGATGCTGTTATTATTGCCTGTGTATCTGGGTTGACTGCAATCACTCTCATTCTGTCTTTTGGGTAAAGAAGGAAGATGGAGATAGACTACCCTAAGTACACATTGCTGGTACTCTTTTGCACTTGTCTTCCAGGTGACTGGTCAAAATATAACAAATGCCTGTAATATCCCAGAATACACTAATGTGAGACTGGTAGGTCAAGGTGCACAAAAATGGATGGTGCAGAACTGCATTGTGAAAAGTATTGCTGTGCTGTTACAGCACAATTGGATCTGATAAGCATATTACAGCTTGTCTTAAAATATAGCATATTGGGCTAGATCCTCCATTGACCTTGGTGCAGTCCACTGGCATAATGCTATTTAGCACCACCCATAGTTCTGCTAAACAACACAGCAGGGTTTGTTGTGACAAGGCAAACTCCAATTTTTCTTAATGATCTTGCCCCAAAAGGTCCGTGTCTGAGTATGAAGTATCGGGATGGGAATAGTTTTCATTCCTCATAGGGAGGAAAAGTTTAAGTGGCCCTAGGGGAATCTGAGCTTATATGACCAAATGTGTAAACTAAGTCATCGTTTTCCAAGTGGGCATGAAGAAAGACAGAAAAGGGAACAAGGCCTCAGGGAAGAGAAGTGACACGAAGTGGATCAGCATGTGAGTGAAGCAGCAGTGACAGAATAGGTTAGAACTTGGAAAAGTAGAGTCTTGTGCCTGATGCACGAGGCTGTGTGAGTGGTCACCGGATTGGGAAAAGGAGGAAGGAATGCTAACCATTCTGTTTCTATCTTGGTCTTCAGCCACAGGCCAACCTAAAACTCTAGATCTGAACACACTGGGAAAGTTAAAATCTGGATCATATCTGATTTCCTAAAGCTGGTGAATGGTGTTTGGACTGCCTGTATTGAGGATGATGATTTGAGGCTGTGTTGAGGAGGACTGGACTTCCTTCTCCTTGGTTTGACACAAGGAGTGGCCTTCTACTGGGCTGCAGTGATCACAAGAGACACTTGAGATACTTGAGAAGAGAAACTAAATTTATCTGGGTTACACAAAGATCTTTCTGTGAAGCAGCTCACTCACTGCATTCAGTAGTTGATTACCCTGATGCCTTAGGAAGGAACCCAAAGGTGGAGTCCAACCCAGGGTCTGTCACAAGAGGTGCAAAAAGAAGACCACAGAAGCCCTTGCTTGGGTCTAGAAATGCCAGGAGCTGCGTCCCTCACCCAGCTCCCAGGTAGCTGGAATAGAAGACCAATGGGCTGAGGAGATGTGCAAGGTTTCCTTGCCTTGTAGAGGCTCTGCTGCCTCCCAGCCCTGAATTCATCTCATTTTAGCAGTGAAATTCTATCTTCTGCATGATTGCACTGGCAGGCTTTTGTCAGCAAATTCGGTGATGTTCAAACCTGCCTCAGGGATGAGGAGCCAAGAGATCTGAGTCGAAGTGGCAGAAAGACGGCTGCTGAGAAGCCAAGTTTCTCTTTCCCGGGGTGCTGAGCGGGCAGTTACACTAATGCAGGATGCCATCTGTTTTTTCCTTCTCTAAAAGGTCGTGTTTACCAAACATCACAGAGGCAAGAGAGGTCTGGGGTTAAAGTAAAAGTAATTAAACCCTGCAGAGCAGGGTCCCCCTATGCCTTCACTGTCCACTTGGTGCTTTTTTGCACCTCAGTGGTAAGCACAGGTGCCCTGTTTTGACACAGACACAAGTAACCCCCTCTGCAGTGACAGGCTGTGGGACCTCCTCCTAGTCTAACCTGCGGAGACAGCACAACAACCAGCCTGGGGCGTTAAGCACCGAGGTGTGACGGACAGCTAGAAAGGGACTGTGCTTCCTAAACTGAGCCCTGTGCTCCTGCAGCTGGTGAAACAGGAGGCATGTCTGGGAAGGGAGGATGAAAGAGTGGTATGCCAGAGAGGTGTCCCAAGTGTCATTCAGAGGTGTTGCCAGACACACATAGGAATTATAAGAAAAAGACTGTGTGGCAACCACACCACCCAGCACAGCCAGCCTTGCACCATAAACACCACTTCTCACACAGTGGGAGCTGCCTAAGCTGTTCCAACTCTCTGGAGGAGCTTGCCTATCTCCATGAAAAAGCAAAGATCTTAGCCGTCAGGTGGCTGAAGCTAGTCGTGGAGAGCTTGGCCCTCAGACAGGCAGCCAGCCCAGACTGACACCTGGACAATCATCTTTGCACCATGAGGGCATGGGGTGTATCAAAAAAGTTTAGCTCCTGAAGTGCTGTTCTGTAGCAAAAGGCACAACACAACCATGTGGGAATTACACAGCACATGGGGATCATGTTTAAATACTAAATTAAAAATGGAGGCTCTGACTTTGGTGTGTTGGACCCCGTGGGACATGAGGCATTTCCTGGTATTATTAATTTTCTGTCTGCTTAATATACGTCTCACCAAAACCATTTTAAGCAATGTTGAAAAGATATTGCCTGGTTCAGTCTGTGCTAAAGGATGTTAAATTTAATTGATTTCCAATATATTTTCCCGTACTGTGCTGTCAAATCTATTTTACAGGTGTGCATGCCAGCCTTTTTATGAAACAAGTAATATATTCTGGGATGGGTAATGAGCTTGGCTAATTATCATTAATTCCTCTTGGGTAAAACTAGTGTGAGAAGATGGCTTGATGCCACTGCTTTGCAAGGTGTTACGTGAATGTAGACAAAATCAGAATCTTGTTCCTATATTTGTCTGTGTTGGGGGAGACTGTCTGAGAATGCTGCAGCTTGGCTGGCAGGGGATGATTTGCCAAGATCAAGTTCCAAGTTCCCTGCCTCTCTGGCAGGAGAGACTTTTGCCTTCCATCATCTTCAGCGTGCTCCCAGAGAGCATTGCCTCCAAGTCACCCTAAAACCTGAACTTAAAAGCAAATCAGAAGCAATTCTTTTGCACTCAGACCCTCAGCATGTCAGAAATCTCTGAACCTTGAAAAGATCCCATAATATATTACCAAGCCTGTCTCAGCCACTTTTTTCATTGAATTCTGATCAACCCATTCACCATATGTTATGCGTGTCCTCAGGGAACACTGAAATGAAGTAAACTGAAAGGGCAATTTGGACCCTGCTAACTCAGCAATTGATTTTTATTTTTTTTTTTTTCTGAGCAGGGAGAGGAGAAAGGATGGCGGAAATGCTGAAATGTCTTAAGACAGAGTGAGCACAGGTTCTTGCAGACTTGAGGTCTGGACTCCGTTCTCTTGGCATTAGCTAGTGACCTCTTTTTCTAATTCTCCATATGGCACTTTATAAGGGTTTTTTATTTTGACATCTCTGAAGCTTTGAAGTCTCATATGGCTCTCAGGCCATGGTAATACTAATCTCTTACAGCACTTTAGAGCAGCATATATACAACAACCAGCTGATCCTCATAAGGTGCTCTGTGAAATGGATTAATCAATTTTTGTAGTCCTTCACAACTAGTCCATGTAGTCTTTGCTTCAGTTACAGGTCACAATCCTGCAAAATGACCTTGAATAACACAAAGAAGTTATTTGGTAAATTATACATTGGAAACAGCAATGTAGTCTTCTCCTGGAATGACACAGGGACAAAAAGAGGATGCAAGATCAGCCTCTGCAGTACCTTTGTAACACCTCACACCCATAGCTTCCTCCTATCCAATTAGCTAGATCTTTTTGTGTAATCACTATACCTAACAACAGGGCATCTGAGCATCCTCTTCTTGAGTGACTGGTTTCTTACACCGCTGTCTGAGTCCAGAAGAGACATTGCTATTTTTGTTACTCTGTTATTGCTCTTACTTATCTGCAATAATTTTTCTTCTTGCAGGACAGAAGGAGCAGAGATGAGTTTTGTGTTTTGACCACATGGGAGCTGTGTAGCTATGGAACAATCAGTGAGAAAGCTGTTTTGATTTCTTACAGGACTAACATTACCATCCTTGAGAAGAGTACCTCTCCTATCCCTAAAAGTTCTCCTGTTTAGTCACTCAGCTAACCTGTAAATACCTTTCTGAGGACTTTGAAAATTACTCTTAGACCATGAACTGATTCTGGTATTTGACAGTGGGGCAATGGAATGTAATGTCTGGAGTATCCAACTTTTATGTTCCTGCCTACAGGCCTAGCTTGAAATTGTCTTGAAATATCTGGGGGGGAGTGGCTGCATGTTCTTTCTCAAGTCATCATGTATGGGGATGTTTAAGCCAGACAGTCAGGATCGAACAGAGAACCACAGTTCAGCTCCACAGCTGGCAGTTAGAAGCAGAGATCCTTGCCAAGCTGGAAACTTGTGTTTCTAGCAACAAGGAGGTGGTGAGGAGTATGTGAGGAAGTACACCATTCTAATGCTGTAGGAACTTTAACACAGTCAAATTCCTCACAAGACAGAGAATGATACAACAACTCTGTACAGACATGGGGAGCTGGGAATGGGTAGATGGGCTTCTCTGGTTTGATAACTTAGTATCACTGATGTGGGCTTTAGGTTTCAAAAATACCAGGAAGGGAGAAAAAAGGAAGTAAAAAAAACCCCTTTACATAATACCATTTTTCCTCTATCATCTCACTACATCTTTCCCTCAGTGTATTCCTTATAGAAAATCTTTCTGAGAAATCTGCACATAGAAGCTAAATATCAGAAGTCCCACCTACCTGTGCTAGGCAAAAATATTTATGGGTGCCCAGCTGAATTATCTCAATGAGAGCTTTTTCACCATCCTGCTTTCTTAAAACAAACACTGGGATTCAGCCCAGAACCCCGATATGCCTGTTTTGAAATGCTAGATTAGCTATAGTATTTCAAGTAAGCCCTGAGTCAGATTGTCTGTAGTCACCATGTTTGTTAACAGAACTGGTTTCTGTCTGCAGCAGGCATATACAACTCAGCAGTGTAAAAGTGGCAGGAGATACCTGAAACGTGGGAGATGTTTTCTACAGCAGAAGAAATCTATTTGTAATAATGACTAAGCTAGTTGCTATGGGTCATAAAAGTCATGCAGGAACATCTAGGAAGAACAGAACATCTGAATTTGTAGTCTTCCTTTTTTATCTGATTGCAAGTGATTTACATTAATATTACAACTTTCAATCAAACAGAATTCAAAGACATTACAAACCTTCCGTACCTGATTGCATGACTAGCAGTAAATTGCTTCATTTATCATTCAAGAGTAGCTGTAAAAACTGTGAAAGATGGTGAAATATGGTACTTTAGGACAGCAAGTAAAGAATTCTGATTACAGTTGAAACTGCAGGTGTGATGCTGGGATACAGAACAAAATTAACCCAGTTGGAATTCGACCAGGACATTGGGATTCACACTTTAGACTCTGTGTGGGACTTTTATAAGTGGTTAGAGAAATTTGCTCATCCAAGAAACAGAATGTGCAATAGCTCCATTCCCTTCCTTCACCCCACAGACAGGGAAGTTGATTGCTTGGCCAAGGGAAAGCAAGTAGATCCCCATAATTTACTCAATAACCTTTTTTTCTTTTTTTCCCGGAGAGCTTTCATGCTATAGTGTCTGTCCTTGCCCTACTTACTTTCCTTACTGTTGGGTTTTTTTGTTGCTATGATTACCATACCTTCACTTATTAACAAAAACTGTGCTCTACCAATGCAAATCAACTGTGTCACTCAGAACAGAGGGAAAAAATCGGGATCATTACGGCTTTAACCTATATGTCACTGTAGCATCAGTTTTGATCTTTAGCAGTGTTTTGTCTCTCATATGGGAGCTTCATCCATTGCTGCTATGGGACAACAGAGAATAGGCCTCCCCGCAACACTTCCTCAGAAACAGGTTCAAAATAGGAGTAAACCTAGGAGGAATACAGGGTGGTAAGTGGAACCATAGGGCTGTAATGCTAACATTCAGGATGCTGAGCAAACTCTGTCTTTACCCCATTTTCCCATTGCTTATAAGTCACTGACATTTACCACCAGAAGCTGAAATTTCACAGTTTTGGTCTCTTGCCCAAAGGTGAAGGAGATTTGTCTTTTTTTTTTTTTTTTTTTTTTTTTAAGATTTTTTTCCCCACTAAGTAAAAGTAATTCAGTTTTTTGTTTTTGTTTTTGGTTTGTTTTTTTTTTTTTTCCACAAAGGAACATGTAGAAAGTATTCCCATTTCAGCAAGAGTATTTGCTTTTGCTTTCTGAACAGCACAACAGCAAAACCAGCAGGGGGTTAAAAAGCTTATATTTAGCATAGAAACATCTAGCTGAAAAATGCCTTTGAGTGCTTCAGTGGAATCTGATTTTGATTTGACCGAGTTTTAACCCTCAGAAAATTCCACGCATAAGCACAATACATTCTGTATGGGTGTATTCACTGGGCTGAGAGCATGGATGGAGGACGAACACAAGGTTATACATCTACATGTGGCTAGCTTACGTCCTTATCCTCACACAGTGTCTTTAGGGGCTGCAGTTACACACTGTAGGCAGGAGCACTGAACTTAGTGGTGCTTCCCACACATCTGTGACTGAATGGGTGCACCTAGTGCTTGCAATCTTAGGGCCCTTCTATGTCTTCAGGAATATCCTAAATGCCTAGTGAGGTCAAAGGGAGCTTCTGAGCATTTTGGGTTGGTGCAATATCCTTTGCCTTGTTGGCCAGGGTAAGAATCAGGTCCAGTGAGGGTACCTAGGGTCAGACACAGCCCAGTCACCAATGGGTAAGTCCACGGTGATGAGGCAGGTCCAAGGTCAAGCTGGGGAGTCAGTCTGCAGGTCAGAGTCCAGATCAAGTGGGTCCATGGCCATGGAAAGGGGAAGGTTGTGGCAGAGCTGGAGAACAACAGTCCCACGGTGTTGCTGGCGCAGGGACTGACTGCTCTGGGCTGGACTGAGAAGAGGGACCTGTGCAGGGGATATTTGTGGGGACCTCAGGTGAGGTTGGTCAGGCCATTAAGGTCTATTAATGCACTAAGGGCCCTGACAAGGCTTTCCAGAGAGCCTGGGGAATCTTCATGTCTGGAGATATTGAAGAGTTGTTTGGTGAAGGCCCAGATCAACCTTATCTGTTTTTGAAAATGGCCCTGCTTTGAGCAGGGAGTTGGAACAGAGACCTCCAGCCTTCCCTTCTAAACTAGGTTATTCCATTATTCTACAAAGCCAGCTAATTTTTCTTCTATATTAGCACAGCACGCAGGATATCCTGTCACTATGAAGACTCTAAACTGTGTGCAACAGAAAACCAAATAGGTAGCATACACTACAGGTGATGTACAGTCTTACAGAGCAAGGAGCCTGAATGATGCAAATTCTTATGCAAACACTTCACGTTCTACTGCAAGCGGTAGGTGAAGGTCCTCAGAAAAATAGAGTTAAGCATATGTGCAAGTGTTTAGAGGACCATCACATCAGGGAATATTTGCTGGCATTTAGAGTCCATTCATGCTCTGAGGGAAGTCAACTAGCTCTCTAGTCTACTGCCTCGGGCCCTGATCTGCCCTAAAGAAAGTCTGCGTAGCACACTGTGCCCTGTGGCCTTGACTCAGCAGAGTAATTTGGGATATGTGGCTTGCTGAATCAGAGCTTATGCTGAAATTGCTTTGTAGGGCACAGTCCAGTTCCCACTGAAATACTTATGAGGCTTTTGGCACATACTTCAATGAAAACATGATCAAATCTATGTTCACCTGGTCATCCCTTGAGCTGAGGATAAAAATTACTGCTCTGCTGGTTAAAATGAGAATGGATAGAACAAAGGCTGCCAGTAAAAAAGTTACAGTGAGAACTGTAAGTGAAAAGTTTTTTATTAGTTTTTCCTGCAATGTGGATAGACATAGAACAGAAGGAGTTAAAAATGAGTACACGGTCATCTTTAGGTGTAGAAAAGTGTTCAATTATATAATATCAGAAATAGAACAAGGAAAGAATTTATAAAGCGTACTGCCTAAAAGGACATTTTATGCCTCATTTTAATGGTGGTCTTTCCTGATTGATGAGTATGCAGATATGCCAAAGCATCATAGAATGGTTAGGGTTGGAAGGGACCTTAAAGATCATCTAGTTCCAAACCCCCTGCCATGGGCAGGGACACCCTCCACTAGACCAGGTTGCTCAAAGCCTCATCCAACCTGGCCTTGAACACCTCCAGGGATGGGGCATCCACAGCTTCCCTGGGCAATCTGTCCTGGTGCCTCACCAGCCTCACAGTAAAAAATTTCTTCCTAATATCTAATCTAAATCTACCCTCTTGTCATTTTAATATGCTTTGTTGAACTTGGTTATATAGCGTTTGTGTCAGAGACTGGTTTCTTCTGTGAATTTGTTTTTAACGTCTAACTGGTGATTACATACATGTGTATAAAAGAAGAAACTTTCTACCTTTAAATCCTTCATCTTTCTTAGTTCTGAAGTTGTGGTACTGTCAGATTTGTCCCATCAGATTTGGAGCCATTTTAGAAATGGAGGGAATATTTCTAAATTTGATTGTCAAATCTACTGGACAGATGAGCTGCCGTTGGAGAGAGTAAACTCCCTTTTAAAGTACTAGTAAGCATGCAAATGTGCTTTGAGGCTTAGAAGGCAAAGTCTATTTACAGTTAGAAGACTTGGGCTCTTAAGTGCTTACAGCACTTTTGAAAATGATACTTAAATGCTTCTAAGTAATTTGGGCACTACAGAAAAGTCATATCTAATTTCCCCGATTTTGCTCTGACATCAACACCAATCATAAAATGGTTTGTTATCTAGATGACAGCAGAACTGGTCTTATGTGGAGCAAATCCAAGAGAAAGAAATATGCTTCAGAAGTGAATTAAATAATTTAATGGTGTTTAAATATAGGATGCAGTGCACATCCTTGGTTTCAATGGAATTGAATGCCTTGGTTCTGTAGGACTTATCTCCAAACTAGATGTTGCTATCAGCTAAATACTCGGCCCCTAGAAACCAGTGGAGATGTATCTGATGTATCTGTTCTGCCCTGTGGTAGAACCCTGAGTCCATGCAGACTGGCCTGCACATGTTGGAAATTTTAAATTATTCCTCTGTAGCCACTGGAAGGAGACTAATGTAATGACAAACACTCTCATGGTTCAAACAGTTCCCCAGAATACCAAATCTGATTTGAAATTGGATGATTTTTGAAAATATTCAGCAAGAGAGGTTAACGACAGACTTCCTCAGCACTTCAATGGATCAGACACATGCTAGTCCCATCCTGTCTGGAGCAACATGACTTCCTCAGCACTTCAATGGATCAGACATATGCTAGTCCCATCCTGTCTGGAGCAACGTCAGCTCTCTTAGAGTGCATTGTTGTCAGGCCCTGGCTTCACACAATTGTGGCTGTGGCTGACGGGAGAAAAAGTGTTTTCCTTTCTCCGCAAGATCTCAGTAGCACAGCAATCTGTGGGTCAGAAAGAAACGGCTTTCATGGAAGCTCTGCAGTCTGCTATGGCTGTATTGCAGATGTGATTTAAAGAGTCAGGATCTCAGGGCTGGATGGCTCTGTTGCATTTTTATACTATCAGCTCTCCAGGAGTTTCTCTGGAAACTCTGTAACATTTAGCTGCCCCTGCACCATTTCCCACATGCCTTTAGAAACTCCAGGGGAAAACTGGACCCTTGGGATCCAGGCTCCATGCCAGATGGGACTCTGGGATGCACAGGGAGATGCTGAGAAACAGGCAGAAAGGAGAGAAGGGTGACTACCAGCTGCTAGCTGCTGCAGGGAGCCAGACAGGTGTCCATAGGCCATAACACCCTCCTTGGCTGCTCACCTCCAACTGCAGCACCTCAAGCAGAGGCGGCCAGGCAGATCCAGGAACCACAGGTGCCTGCTCTCAGAGAAGGAGGGATCAGAGCTTTGGCTGCATCAACCTAAAGTCCTGATCCATCACTGAGAGAGACCCCTCACAGCCCAGGCTCCCTAAGAGTTTAAAATGCAGCTCAGTGAATGAGTATAGTGAACAACAATAAACATAATAATAAATAAAATATATTAAAAACAAATAAAAAAAGCGAAACATTGCGTTTTGTTCACAGTGATGACCCCAGCGGTTCCACAAGCAAGAAAGCCGGGTGTGAAACGGAGGATCCGAAGGAGGCCGGCAGACAGAGTGGCCAGGAAGGCAGGTCCGACACCCTGACGCTAAAAGCCCAGCATGCGGAGCTCCAAGAAGAGCAGGCAGCGGGGTGTTCCCCTCTGGTGCAGAAGGCGAGCCTCCACCACACTGGCTCCCCAGTGAGAGTGCAGCGCAGCAAAGGGACGGCCTCGTGTTCCCATGCAGCTGCCTCCGATTATGAGCTCTCCCTTGACCTAAAGAATAAACAGGTACAGAGGCTTCCTCCTCAGGCTGTGGGAGAAGGGGACGGGGTGGGTGGGACTGCATTTGCACTGTGGTGGGACATCTTTCAGCAAATATTTGAGTCTTTTGTTCAACTTGAGCTTTTGCCCTGCCTGAGCAGGCCTGGCCCTTTGGTTACACGGGGCTGATGGAGGAAGTAGCTTCCCCACCTCTGACTGTGACACCCTTTTCAGCCAAACCTACTGGGCTCTGCTCCTCCTTGCCTGGGTTCTGTGATACTCAGGTGTGACTGTAGGCTTAGAGACTGGTTGCGGGCAGCCAAGAGCTGCAGCATCCAGAGACACTGCCTTGCTCACAAGCATACAGTGCCTATAGGGCTCCCAGCAACTGATTATCCCAAAGACCTCCCTCATGGGAGACATCTCCAAGAGCCATCCTGCTCTCTTGGATCAAACTGGGCAAGTCCTCAGTGCACTTCCACATTAGCCTCTCATGAGCTTTCAGAGGAAGTGGGGTTTATTCAAATGAGTGTCCTGCAGTGTCTGCCCCAATGTTTGTGTATTGCTGCCATTACTGCCTTAAATCCTGTGATGGATGTTGAAGAGACAGGCAGGTTTACTAGGCTGAGAGAAGATTATTCAGTTCTTGAAGTTGCAAGCCTTGCCTCCTGTGCCGGAGGCTACAGCCTAGCTCCAGAGCACAAGTCTGCCCATCTCTAGCTGTATCTCCCAATGGACTCCCAGCAGGGGATAGTGAGGCAGGGGCTAACAGCAGCTGTCCTCCTCACTCAAAGACAATGAGGTGGGATGTGCCACCCCATCCCCTTGCCCCTGCGCTTCTGCAGATTACAGACCAGGAGAGCTGTTGTGCAAAACAAAACCAAAAGAATCCTTTCTGACTTTTGCCTGGGATGGCAGCTCAACCAGAGGCTGTTGGATATGCAGACCCTGCAGAATGTGAGATGAGAAGCGACCACTAGTGACAGTGTCCAGATTACGTTCAGTGGGAGAATTCAGTGGGAGCTGTGCTATTGCAGATGAAGGGTCTCAGCTAATGAGGTTCCCACAGAAGAAGCTGCTGCTCCTGGGACATCACTCTGCTACTTCCCTCAAGGCATTGCTGCTGTCCTTAAACATACATGTCAGATCAATGGCCCAATAAATTCCTGAGCAGAAAAGAGACCTTGGCTCTTTAGCCCTGTCTTTCTCAAAATACTGCATACTCAACTTGGACAGAATTCTTTCTTCACACCAGAAAAAGAAACAAGAGAAACTAATTAACTGGCTTCACAAACTAATGTGACGTATCCTCAGGGTGGGACAGATCTTGGCTGCTATGTATGGGCTTAGCCTCCTCGATGTCCTAGAGCTGCTCTGATTTGTCCTGGGGAGTGTCTGTCCTGTATTATTTTAGCTTTAAGGTCATGTTGTCCTATTGCTGTTCTTGCAGTAGAGGCCAGACCTGCCCTGGATGCATGTGAGACAGAGAGACATGTTAGCTGCTCATTTGTTAAATTCTAGTGCCTCACAGTACTGACCTTGCAGGGTCCTAGCCTATCTCATTGGTGAAGCCACTTTTCTCACAGCAAAGGGAGCTTACAGTATGTGTGCTCCTCCAGACTGAATGATGTCCTCAGTGGATTGTCTCCAGCTCTGGAAGGGGAGATTTTCAGGGAGTGAAGAGTATTAATCCTTCTGGTCCTGCACTCTAGTATGTGTTTTCACAGGTATTCCTATGAACTTACTTATCAGGTAGTTCTCTTGAATGGGAGTAAGGGTGATACGACCCTCACAACACTGTCCCAGTAGTACCTTAGTCATACAACAAATTGTAATACATTAATAGAACTTACAGTAAGAAAAATAAATGGAAGGAAGCATTTTTAGTCTCACAGTGCAGCTAAAGTCACATTTAGCTTTCATGAGAGGACTGAGTGCTGGTAAGGAAGGAGGGTAGTGTACAGCCTTCTCTGCAGGGCTTGGAGGTGCAGGTTCTCTACCAGTCATTGCCCGTCAGCATCATACTAGAGGGTTGGTGACTGGGGTCATGGCTTTCCTTGCTCTGCATGAAACAGAGCATGCTAACAGTGCACAGAGCAGAAGTACACTATACTGGGAGGCTGGAAAGGAGACTCCAGTGCTAAATGACCCTATATTTAGGCTCTATTGTAATGTTGGGAAAATGGAGGTGATCACAGGAGAGAGGAGCATGCTTTCACAGAATTACAGAATCACAGAATGTTAGAGATTGGAAGGGACCCCGAAAGATCATCTAGTCCAATCCCCCTGCCAGAGCAGGAACACTTAGATCAGATCACACAGGAACGCAGCCTTTCAGTTGTACATACTCTTCTGCTATGCTCAAGGGTAGCAGATGTCCCATGTATGAAGGAAAATGTCCCATTAATGCATGATCCTTATAGCAATGCTGTTCTATTGTGAAAGGTTGGTGCGAAAGAAAGGTGTTAAGAATGGGTGACAGAGAACATGTATGCTCTGTATGTCTTTTTAAAAACTATTTTTTACAATGCGTGCATTGACTTGAGTGGCTTACATGTTCTCACTGAGCCTTATTCTCTTCTTGCTAACATGGTGACATATCACCATGCTCAGTGGCAATCTGGGTGGAAAACTAGTGCCAGCTGAGAATAAAATCAAGCCCATTCTTTCCCAGTAAATTTATGAATTTATGCCTATGGGCAGCAAAGCCATGGGTTGTGCACCTCAAATGTTTGGCCAAGTCCAGGCCTGGCACTATGGCTTGCCTTAGGCTGACCTTGTTAAAGCTCCTTTCATGTGCAATTCCTCATGGCAATGGATATTTCCCAGCCATTTCCAATTCAGCCACAAGGCCTGAATTGCTCAGCCTGAGTGTTCATATTGAGGCCCAGAAATGTATTAAGCTAATTATTCTCTGAAATCCACCTGCCCCCCCTCCTGCTTTTCCCTTCCTTTGGCGCCGGCTGTCCGATTGTTCCCCAGAGAAGAGTAGCTTTAAGTAGGCAATTACTTGTGATTCATAGGGTTTATTACGAGTGAGAGAAGGCCAATCATGTCTGGCCTCCCTTGCCTCTCAAATGGGAAGGGAAGGTTCCTCCAGCAAGCCAGACATACATCTCCATTACCTGTGACTGCTGTGGTGCTAATGGATGCCCTTTCTTCCTCTGAAGAGGAAGAAAACAGGCCAACAGCTGTGTGAAATCTGTAATTCCTCTGGAGTGTCAGGTCAACCTGATAGCAAATGTGAACATCTCAGACATTAGTAAACAGTAAATGGCTGGGCTACATCAAGGAGAGACAGCGACCCACTCTCTCTTGCTCTGGGTCATCTCCCTCTGGGTTGCCCCTCTCTCAGAGTCATCTCGGTCTGTCGGGCACTTGGACTCTTATCTCCGTTCTGGGATTGCGGTTTCGGGACTCTCCCTACTCTGGGATCATTAGTCAGGAACAGGCTGAGCCCTGGTCCTTGAGTGGTCAGCAGTATCACTATGTATCACTCATTTGT
>NW_010140339.1:22151-28487 GCF_000699245.1 Pterocles gutturalis | reverse complement strand
TTCTCTCACATATTCTCACTCCTCTCCTTGGCTGCTGTTTCCACAGTCTTTCTTTCCCCCCTTCTTAAAGATGTTATCCCAGAGGCACTACCACCGTCACTGATGGGCTCGGCCTTCTCCAGCAGCAGGTCTGTCTCGTAGCCAGCTGGCACTGGCTCTATTGGACATGAGGGAAGCTTCTGGCAGCTTCTCACAGAAGCCACCCTGTAGCTCCCCCGCTACCAAAACCTTGCCATGCAAACCCAATACAGAATCTCTCACTCCCCCAAAATAGAATACTAAAGAATGCTTGGTTCTAATGGCATCCTGGCAAGGAAAGCAAGAAAACAAGTTCTGTCTAGACAAACACAGTTTCAAATATCAAAACTTCAACATCAACAGCTTGGGAAGGAACCACATACTCAGATATTTTGCTAAATAAATTTAAAAACCTGACTTGTCTAGTTAGAATTTACTATTATTTATTTTTAAAATTAGTTCTGTAGCAGTGTTTTTTTTCTTTTCTTAACTGTTGACTGTTGTTTTGCAAGACAGTAGCTGTAGTCTTGGATAGGGGCATGCAAACATGCAATGCCAAAAAGAACAGCATGCAAGCCAGCTGCCTAATTGTGGATGCACCATTTTGTCCCTTCACAGCTGACCCATACAGCATTTGAAGTCACTAGAACCAGCATTAACATTAAGCAAATATAAAATACAATATGAACTTAGGGCATCATCAAGCTTTAAGTATGCAGTTTATAGAAGATTTGACCCTTACACCATTTGGATTCCTTTTTGTGAACTGTTATTAGATCAACCAGGAGGACAGTTTCAATAGTTTTGGTGTGTGAAGTATACTAGCTTTAGCTGGTGTATTTTTTTATTATTAGAACATGTTGTTTTAAGCTGCCGCTGCTGTCAGCAGAATTTTCAAAGGTCTTTTTTTGTTGCGGGCTTTTCTGGCTCGAAGAGGCAATATTTCTGGTTTATGCCTCCTATTACGGCACACTCTGGTTACTTGACTGTTATCATTTACCTCTGGGCACCATTCAATCACTCAGCAACATAATTTTGATCCCTGTTAGATGTGAACATATAACCACATATCTGTTGAAATGCTAGAGTACACAATATGGAGTTTATGTCAGCTTATACTTTTATGTGTGTTTTGCACAGTTTGCAGAACCTTATCCCACACAAAGCTTTCTAGTAACGAGTTCACTGTCAACTTTTTCTGAAGCAGGGCCAACAAAATGCATGTATATCATATCAGTGCTTTGTATCATGAGGCTCTGGACTTTCTGATCTTGGACTATGAGCCTAACACCAGATTTTGTCATCAGGTTCCACAGCTACCTCATCTGATGGCCTTGTTTATATCTATCTTATTTTACAATAGCATACAATATTCTAAATACGTCATTCCAGCTGCAACCAAAACTCATGAGATAAAATGTATGTGCAGAGCAATAAAAATTCAAACCACTGCTGTTATAAAATCACAACTGAAAATATGTTTTTACATGATGTGTAAGTCATCATTCCAGACAAATCTCACACATAATGAAATCCAAGTTATTAATATTATGTGCACCATAGCAGAAAAAATGGATGCATAGCAACCTATTGGCCTTCTAGAGCTCTAGCTCTATTAATAATCTTGTTATTTCTCACCCAAACTGATGGAAGTTGAATAATCCATAATCTTCTCAAATTAACCTTATTTTACTTTTATTACTTCCTGTGCTCCTGCTAGGATACAAACAAAAACATTGCAAAGATGATTAGGCAAACACTTTCCTCAGAAACATACCTTTTGGCTGATCTAACAGTGATACAGCCTGGTACATTTTGCAAAAACAGACATCATTTTGCAGTATCCCTATACTTATAGACTACGTGGGAAATACTATCATGTACAACAGAGCATGTTTTATTTGTCTATTATATGCTACAGTTGTGAAAATACAGTCTTGTCTTACATATTCAACTCCCTAAAAGTTATTTCTCAACTCCTAATAAACAATGACTATTTGGAAATTTCATAAGGAATAAGTATATGTAATACCTTATGGTCTGGATACGCCAGACTTACCCGCTCTGTCACCATTGCACATGGTTTATATGACATTCTTCTGAAGTTGTCCAGATAGCTTCGTATCATTAGTACAAGTTAATTATGAGCTCCATCTTATGGTTAAAATGTTGATGAGCTTTTAAATAAAAATGCCAGTTATTTATCTCAGGGTCCCAAGAGCATCCACAGCCCTGCCTGTCCCTGTCCATCCACCGGGGCTGTGGATGCTCTGGAGAAGAAGCACTTTCCTGCATGGGAGGAAGAAGGTGCCCTTGCACAAGCCCCAGGTCATGGCTTCGGCAGTGTCCCAGCAGGAGGAAAAAGCCTTTAACTGCACCCCCATGTATTTGAGTGTGTCCAGCATGACAAACACAAGACAAACTCACAACTGAAGAAGAAACCCTCCACACTAATGTAGACACATCTACAACAAGGCGTATGCCGTACCCAAAAGGGTCAAGGAGGAGCTGTAAGGAATAACTGCTCTCTGCCATTCCCACCACCTGTGGGGCAATCTCAGCCTTAACGCCGTGTTTCACATCTCTACTCATGGATTCACTTCAGAAGATGGCTTAGTCTCAGATCAAAACCTACCCCAAATTAAACTAAATGGAGAAGTCCAAACCTGTCCAGACTAAGGTCCATCAGGAGAAATATGAGCAGAAACTTCTACTGAGTCCTTTAAGGTTGTCTTTGGCATGTTAATTAAAATTATTGACTCACTGATACTCACTGATGAATGCTTTATGTCAGTTGTTCATGGTTTTAGCACAGCTTTCTCCTAGAGCCCTTTTTTCAACTTTTCAGTGTGACAATTTACTCTCCAGCCAACAAAAAAGCTAAGCATTCATGATCATAACATGGCACTTTCGTCTTTTGGGTTATTAGTTGAACTCCAGTGCTAGTGAGAGAGCTAGCATTCTCTCTCATATCCTTGACCTAAAGGAAAAAGTCCAATGTAAATAAAAATGTGAACAAAATAGCATTTTGAAATACACCTGGCACCAGCATTGTTTAGTACTGCTCTAATATTTATTTTCCTTGATTACAAGCTTATTTTTACAATTGCCTTCTCTGATTTTAGAGCTACTACAATTAGGGTCATAGGAAACTCTGAATGACTGTATCCAGCAGAGGAAAGGAGCAGTGAGCTAAGATTAAATACACAGTATTTGGGAAAGCAAAAGATATGTGTCAATTAGATTTAAGAAGGAAAAGGTCTGTTTAATTTAACTGTTCAAGGGTTTCACACAAAATCGCAGGAAATACCCTTTTGGGCCACAGAATTCTTAGAAAGCCATGGACATTTTTCCACACGGGGCTGATATTTTCACCACAGAGACAATTTATGCTTCAAGCACTCTCCTTTCTACCCTAACCTAATCAATCCAGAGCTGAGGCTGCAAATATTAATTTGAACAGGTGTCAAATAAATACATTTGGAAGAGCACACATTTCTTATCATCTCCTAACTGAAGGGAGGAAGAGAACTACAGTGATTGAAACAGGAATCCTCTAGATTATGGAGAACCTAGTTTATTAAAATGAATTTGTGTAGATGGACTAAATAGGCAACATACTCCTCCAAGGCCACATTTCATGAATAAGCTGAATGTGGAGTATCTTGATTACTCCCTGGCCATGCAGCTCTCAGGGAGGACACTGAGCCAGTAAATCTTTCAGCTGAAATTCCTTTGAGTAATGGCTCAAAGGAATGTAATGACTTTCAGAAAGAGAAATCCTGAGCTGTTGCCCATGAGGCCAAATTTGGCATTACACAGCAGCTAATTATGGATAACAGCTCTCCATAATAACCACTGTGAGTTTCTGGATCAAACAATCGGCAAAGTTTCTATGGATCAACTACCAAGGCTTATTTCTTCTAAATAAGACTAAAATTCTGTATTTTATCAGATTAAAAGGTAAATACTGACATAACAAATAAAAGGTCCAAGTAATAATCTTTTTCCAACTTTTCACTTCTGTCTTTGTACAGAATGGAGGCAGAGATGCTTTGCAGGCAACAAATTAAAGTGGGCAGCTGGACTTGGTGGGAAAACAGAAAAGGACCAAGAGAAACTCAGGCATATAGTTTTTCCAGAGTGGAGCCACTGGCAGGGGTCAGGAAAGGGAGAAGCAGTGCCAAGCAGAGGGGAAATGTGAAAAGAACAGAACAAAAAAATATTTTTTGTCTAGAGTTTGATTACTAGAAACATGACATGCTAGTAAATGATTACTATTTGATCCTCCCATCTACAGCACAGGTAATAACTTCTATTACTTTTTGTATACTCTTTCTATTACTGCCATCACTTCTAAGCTACCACAAAAGTTTCCCATTCTCTCTGGCCTACTCTGTTTATCTGAGAAGGAGATTAATTTGCCACATTTATAAATTGTTTGGCATGTATGTGCATTCACCAAGACTATGCCTCTTAACTCACAACCCTCATATTAAGAAATACCTGTTTTTAAAAAAACAACATAGCATGTTGAAATAACCTGCATTATTAGTAAGAAAACTCTGTGAAAAGAACATACTTTTTTGCCCTATCACACATATATTTAAATGTCAGAATCTGACCTCTGTCCTCATTCTTATCTCATTTTGAGTTTTCTCTTTAGCACTCCTCAAAGTATTTGCTTTCAAAATGTATTTTCAGTCATCTTCTCTGGCTGTGTCACTCAGCTGCTGAGCTCATCAATGTAAACAGCCTAGCAAACCAATAAATAACTTTGCATTTGCTGAAAACATAAAATCAGTTGCTGAAGTACAAAATCACAGTTGTACTGCTAATCCTTTCTATTATTCCTTAGCCTAGTTTTCTTAGCTTTGCTGGAACTAACTCAGGGAGAGTTTGGGGGAAGACGATTTTTTTTCCTCTGAAAGGACAGCATTAAGGACTGTGGGAACAGTCTTCTGGGTTTCAGGAGCACTACTCCAATAAAAAATAAAAAATGCATTAGACAGTGTTTAGGACGTGCTATGAGGCAAAGTTGTGCAGAAAATAATTTCAAGGCACCCAAAAACTTTCAAGGCACGCCAAAAATAACGGGTGATGAAGTACTGGCCTGCACCAGGTAATTGTGAGAAATCAGTCACTAACAGAAGTCCCCCACAGCTGCTGCATTAGAAGATGCCATTCCAGCACCAGGTGCATGAGATTGCCCAGGACTTCAACAACAATCTTTACTGCCAGAGCTCTGTCACCAGGAGCCTGGGAAGAAGGTAGAGAGACACATCCCATGGGTCTCTTAGAGGCCAGAACACTGCATCTCAGTTAAAACAAGTGAGGGATGATGTCAGGGGACATGTTGTGTCCAAGGACATCCAGGTCCTAGTCCAATGGTCCTGGTCCATTGTGTTAGCTACACCATCATTTTCTTGCTGTTTTTTTTTTTTTCCTACTGAAAGCAACAGGAATCATAGAACGGTTTGGGTTGGAAGCAGCCTTTAAAGGTCATCCAGTCCAGCCCACCTGCAATGAGCAGAAACATCTTCAACTACATCATGGTGCTCAGAGCCCCGTGCAACCTGGACTCGAATGTTTCCAGGGACAAGGCATCTACAACTACAAAGAATGCTATTTTTAACATCAATTAAAAGCACATTTTGACAAACCATAAGCAGTTAAGATACAAAACAACAAGAAAAAGACACTCTGAAGAAAGCTGTACAAAAATAAGCTTTCAGAGTGCACTGGGTACCTGCTTTCAGTGGTTCAAGCAAAGCAGTCTTGCAACTGCAGTCACAGAGCTCTTAGAGGCAAAACATTGTAACACAATTAACTTCACCAAAAACCTCATTAGAAACAGTGCGTATTAAGCATGACCAAGTACAGTAAACAGACGCACAGAGCTACATAACATTTTAGACACCTACTCCAGCCCGTCTGTTCTGGGTCTAATGGAACAGAATGTCTCAGAGCTCCTAATGAGATTATAATGCTTGCAAAATGAGATGCTCTGGTGACATCTGCTTGATGTCTTTGTGGAAACTTTATTTGACTTAGGTTGGTCACTTACATCTGGATTGTAGCCAGCCAGTGGAGTTCTGGATAAACTGATGGTTTAGACACCTACTCCAGCCCGTCTGTTCTGGGTCTAATGGAACAGAATGTCTCAGAGCTCCTAATGAGATTATAATGCTTGCAAAATGAGATGCTCTGGTGACATCTGCTTGATGTCTTTGTGGAAACTTTATTTGACTTAGGTTGGTCACTTACATCTGGATTGTAGCCAGCCAGTGGAGTTCTGGATAAACTGATGGTTTCTCT
>NW_010140339.1:0-22115 GCF_000699245.1 Pterocles gutturalis | reverse complement strand
GCAGGATTTAGGGATAAATGCAACCAAATGTGGCTGATTTACTACTAATACTGCCTGTAAAAGTACACTTCTAAAACAGTATAAATGTATCAGACATGTAAATTACTAGTTTTGTAAAACTGTGATTTGGACTTTTTTAATAAAAATACGACTCAAACAAGGACAGAAAATTAAGCAGAAGGTACAAAGTAAAACCTGAAGCAATACTGAGATAAAATACAGAAAAAGGGGGGGGGTTTTTGGTGGGGGAGAACAAGTGCCCTCCACTTCCTGCAACTAGACCAAAAAGTCTGATCAGTATGTGTTGTCTGCCACTCTAAAAGGTTCTTGTCTTATTCCTTAACTGAATTACCGATGGTAACGTGCAAGGGGCTTTTTTTGAATTTACCTGGCTTTTAGAATTAACTACGCTATATGCAGTGTGTGTTAAACAATGGATTTGAATATTTATGCATTGTCTAGATACTTCTGAATGTACCATTATTTCACAAATCCATGGTCTCCTTTTTCTTTTTTCAGCAGTAGGAATTCAAGGGAGTTTCAACGATGAATTCAAGCCCTCAGTTTTGTATTGTTCAAGAGATAGCACATGAGGTCAATTCCCATACTGATAGACATTGCAGCTTTCCTGATATAAAGGTCAGATTTCATGGCATCAAAAGGTTAAGAGGAGATTTTCCTCTTCCTTAGAGCATACTTCATTTTCCGTCTTCACAAGAGCACTGTTCTGTATCATGGAGAGAGACTGCAGAAGCAGCAATCTGAATAGTATTTTGCAGTGGGAGAGGGAGTCAGATCCAATTTCCACTGAAACAATTGGAAAAGCTAATTAATTTCCTGAGAAGCTAGATCAGATTTAAAAAAAAAAAAAAAAAAAGAGCAAAACAAGTGACAGATCATAACAGAACTATGGCTGGTAGGAAAGTTCACTGACCTGCCAAATCATATAGTGATTAATCCCAAAAAAATTGCATGCTGGAGAACTTTCCAACTGCTCAGTGATAGTTGGCATCCCCAGTATCCCACTTATTTCTTTCAATATCTTTTACTGTTACATATCCAGGGTTTTATCTTTTGCTTTCCTTCATTAAAGTCCAGATTATTAATTTAACAATAACTGATTTTGCTCAGGTGATGTACATCAGAAGTTATAACTAGAATGATAATAAAATAGAATTTGGTTGACAGGAACAGTTTTCATTGTTTCTTTTAATGGAAACAAGGGATGCACTTGACTTACTCATCTACATAAATATGCAGCAGTAACAGATCAGTTTCACCCTTATTTGCACTTCATTAATTTACTCTCTTGCCTCTTAGAATGTTGTCTAACACTGTTCTTGGCTTTAGAAATAGTCTTTAAAATATTCTCCCTCTTCTTTCTCTCTCGTATACTAATGGTTGGAAGGATAAAGTGTATTTTTCAGTAACAGTGGGGTTTTTTTTACAGATTAGAAAAGCAGGACATGAACAGGCATTCAGTGCCACAAGCTTTAATTTGATTAATACACACTTTTTTAGAAATCTGAGTCACCAAGCACATAATATGTTTCGTTTGCATCTTTTTAGCCAGGCAGAATTAAATACAGCAAATATAATTAATACATAAGAAGCAAAGGATTACAATTACAAGTTCTAAGTCAAATTTTAAAACCAAAATAATGTGCACAGCGTAGTTCCTCCTATAAACATTTCCTTTTTATCAGCCATTTTATTACCATGTTCTTTTACGCTAATGGACGTGATTTCACTTAAAATCACATGAAAATCAGTATTTCACAATGAAAAGTGGGAAAGGTCTCTGAATAGTATATTTGACTGGATAAATATTCTAAGATTCAGATTAGGGGTATGAAAGTCCGTTTTCTTCCATTTGTACGCAACTAAACCATTGATAATATTGCTGTCTTATAAAAAGAGAAACAACCTCTTGCCTTTATATATTAATTAAAACTATTGAATAATTTAAATACAAGATTCTATTTCATTTGACATCATAGAAAGGTTCCGGATGTGTCAAAACTAGCAAAACACCAAAAATATTTTAATGAAGCTTCTGTGATTACAAAACATCCTAAACATCCTCGTAGTATTCCATCCATAGCAAAATGCCATGAGCCCTGTATCTGGCCAATATTTTCTGTCCATATTCAGGGTATTGTTCTCCATTACTTTTAGCCTAAGAATTTTTCCAGAATGGGATCATAGTACAAGTATTCTTTCCAAACAAGTTTCACCCATGAACAACAGCTGTAATACTGCAAGTAAAAATTAAGTCCATATTTGAACGTACTTGCTGTGTCTCATTTTCACCCGAGAATCATTTCGGATGTTACCGGGTTATTCTCCTGGATGTTTAATAGTGATTTATACCTAACCTGTGCCTTGCAGCCAGGTGTCTGCAGAACTGGAGGTAGAACAAGCCTTTTATTTTAAGATCACCACAAGAGTTAAAAATGAATATTTAAATCTTCATCTATATGAATGCAAGAACAGCTGAAAACACATCTCAGGACAACTCTGTAGAGCAACAAGGGACCACGGAATATAAATATGATTCTGCAAGGTTTATTACAGACATAGAGATATAAATAGATGTAAAAAATAATGACTCAAGTCCAGAAGATTCTGCTCTTTCCTTATAGTGACAAATTGCCTACAAACTACTAAGTATTGCCCTGGTAGAGGTTGAAAGTTGCTCTGTATATACTTTAGTAGGGAGTACCTAGAAGTCTTGAAAACAACAGAGCCCACATTCACATCAGCCTTCCCACCTTACAAATGATCAGCCATTGGAACAGGCTGCCCAGGGAAGTGGTGGAGTCACCATCCCTGGAGGTGTTCAAGAAACATGTAGATGTGGTGCTTAGCGACATGGTTTAGTGAGTTAGATGGTGTGGGTTGACAGTTGGACTTGATGATCCTTGAGGTCTTTTCCAACCTTAATGATTCTATGATTCTATGATTCTATATCTGTGGGATGAGATGCTGGCCCGACCACGTAGCATGCTCAGCAAAGCCTAACTGCTGACTGCAGGTGAGGGGGACACCTCTCCAAAGCTACAGGATGCTGTGATGCACTGTACAACTCTTGCAAGTGAGCAGAATTCATGACAGGAGCAATTTTGAAGCTGTTATTCCTAAAACTCACATGAGACGCCCAGAATTAGTCAGGTTTATCCACCACCCAAGCTGTACAAATCTATGCAAAATGTTGACTGCTCTATCAGAAACACTATGGCAGATCATATCTGTTCAGTGCAGCATTAGCTTATATGTGGCTTCATTTAAGCTGAAAACATTATTGTCAGACCCTCTAGGTTGTAAAGATTTCCAGCAGAGTTTCACAACAGGTTGGTAAAAAGCTTTGATGTTGTCTTATGGAGTGAAACCCAATTACCACCAAGAGTTTCAAATGTGCCAGCAACCGTCAGCTCATAGTTCTCACAAAAATGATAAATTGCTATGCAGAAGTAATGCAGAGCAATTACATTTAGAGTAATTATGGCATAAAGTATCTATGCAAAATGTGTAGAGCATACAGCATCATTTTACTTCTTTCTCTAACAATGGCAATCCATATGCCAGAAATTTCAATCCAATTTCTTAATCTTCATAAGATCTTTTCAGGATGTAGCCCACTTGTGGAGTTATTCTATATACATCTTCAGATGATCACTTATAGACAGAATAATAGCTCAGTTTTGTGATTTTTTTTATTCATATCTGCATAGTTCTCATACTATTAATTCCAAAAATAAGAGAGGCATAGAACTGATCATATTCTGGTTTCATGCTTGTGTAGCTATTTTTACTGTATTGAAATAGCCATTGCTCTATGTTAATACAAATCTTCTATATTCTTCTATGATGAGGTCCCCTGCCCAGTGGATGAAGGGAAGGTGGTGGATGCAGTTGTTCTGGATTTTAGTAAGGCTTTTGATACTGTCCCTCACAGCATTCTTCTGGACAAGTTGTCCAGCTGTGGGATGAGCAGGTTCACAGTGCAGTGGGTGGTGAACCGGCTGAAAGGCAGAGCTCAAAGGGTTGGCGCGAATGGGGCTACATCTGGCTGCTGACCAGTCACCAGCAGTTCAATTCTAGGGACAGTTCTGTTCAATATATTTATCAATCATCTGGATGCAGGAGTTGAATGCACCATTAGCAAGTTTGCTGATGATACCAAACTGGGAGATGCTGTCGACTCTCTTAAGGGGCAATCTTGAGGGGCAAGAGGTCTTGCATTGAGATAGATTGGAGCATTGGGCAATGATCAATGGGATTAAATTTAACAAGTCCAAATGCCAGATTCTGCGCCTAGAATGGAATAAAGCTGGGCACAAGTATAAATCAGGAGAGGAGTGGCTGGAGAGCAGCCCTGCAGAAAGGGATCTGGGGGGGCTGGTCGGCAGCAGGCTCTATAGGAGTCAGCAGTGCCCTGGCAGCCAAGAGGGCAAACGGCCCCCCCGGGGTGCATCAAACACAGCACAACCAGCTGGTCAAAAGAGGTGATCATCCCACTGTATTCAGCATCGGTGCGGCCTCTCCTTGAGTACTGTGTGCAGTTCTGGGCCCCACAGTTTCAGAAGGATGTGAAGGTCCTTGAATGCATCCAAAGGAGGGCAAGGAAGCTGGCAAAAGGGCTGTAAGGAATGTCTTGGGAGGAGTGGCTGAGGTCTTTGGGTTTTCCTAGTTTGGAGAAAAGGAGGCTGAGGGGAAACCTCATTGTTTCCTACAGCTTCCTGAGGAGGGGACATGGAGAGGGAGGTGCTGAGCATTTCTCCCTGGGATCCAGCGATAAGACGTGAGGAAATGGTTCAAAGCTGAGCTAGGGAAGGTTTAGACTGGACATTAGGAAGCATTTCTTTACTGAGAGGGCGGTCAAACACTGGAACAGGCTTCCTAGAGAGGTGGTCAATGTCTCAATGTCAGTGTTGAAGAGGCATTTGAACAATGCCCTTAACAACATGCTTTAGCTCTTGGTCAGCCCTGAACTGGTCAGGCAGTTGGACTAGATGATTGTTGTGGGGTCCCTTCCAACTGAAATTGTTCTGTTCCATTCCACTCTACATACACCGATCTCCCTGCCTCCTTCCAAAAGTGGAGCCACAGATAGTCTTCCATATAATAAAATAGGTTTGGATTTCACATCATCGCAGAGCTTTGTTTCTTTTCATATTCAGATACATGAATCTGGCTTGTACATCTCTTAAGCAACATGTGAATTACAGAGACTTAAACTGCACTTGAATAAGGAACACCAATTAATTCCATCAATTTCAATTGACTTTTACCAGCCTGAATGAAAAGAGAACCATGCCTCCTGCACTTAACTACTTGAAAATGAGAATGGTTTTATATCAGTTAAATTTTCAAAAAGTTATTTTCAATCCATAATGACATCTAGCCATCAAACTCAATATATTGAGTTTTGTGTACACTATTTTTCCTGGAAGTTTTCCTGAGAGCACTGCTTGTTTTTTAAGTACCATGTAAACATGTCATATGAAAAGCAGTTTGTGTTTCATATTATAGAGGTAAGCAGAGACTGTACAGACCTATTGAAAAAATCACTTGAAAATTCATGCAAAGTACAGTATATCTTAAAACAACTGCATGTTACTTTACATTCATTATGCACTGAAACAAACACAGAATTTTGATTTTATGGTCTTCAATGTTTGTTTGCATCCTGAATACATAACACTAACACAAGCTTTGTGAGATAGAAGCTGTTCTTTTCTCTGCTTTTATCCTTTCTCAAAATACCACAAATATCATTAGGATCATTGTCACACATTGTACTGTGAACCAACCATGAAGACAAAACTGTCTAAAAGAATGTATTCACAACATCATTTTATAAAAAGATCCGTCACTTTCCCTGCAATGTGGGATTTAAAGTAAAATTAACTTCTCTGCAACATTAAATATACAAGACTTAATGTTTATCTCTTGGAGATAGTGACAGTATTTTTAAAAAATGAAGATATAATAGATTATGAAAATAATGAAGTTAAAGTTTTAAGAAAGAGGTGCACGCATACAGAGTGAAAGTGAACACAAAGCTCAAAGGACCGTAACTTAAAACATGTCATTAAAATGTCTTATCTTGACAAAATTTAAATGGTTTTGAAAATTTGTTTTTTTCAATGTTTAAATTTACAAACAGACTTCAGAAGAATTTGTAAATAATCAGATATCCAGTTAATTTCATTATACAAAATGTTGAAAGAATATTAAAATTGCAGATGGGAACACTCAACTACAAAGTTAAAGTTTTCTCCTTATATAGTCGTAATCATTTTTTACATATAATTTCAGACAGTTTGGTCATATCTTTGTAATCTACTATAGACTATGATCTTTTTTACCTACCTGAGACATATGAAAAATATTATTAGGAAACTCTACATTTTTTTATACAAGATAGAAATTTTAGGCCATTCTGAATGTTTACATTACTACATATCATAAATGTTTAGTACATACTTCTGACTGAAAACTGTGTAATTTAATGACTCACTTAAAAGCCGCCATTAAGCATTAGCGTCACTTTCAACTGAAATGATTACCTTCATCAAAATTAGTTAAATGGGTGATACAATTACCTGTGAAGTTAGCAGAGCTGAACATACAGGTGAGCAAGTCCCAACATTCTTCAGGGTGTTTGCACATAATGAACACTATGCTGTTTAAGTGACTGGTTTTTTTTTCATTTTGGCTATGGAACCTAATTCTGATTTATGTATAGTAGTGTGCACTATGCATCTGGGTCCACACACATCTTGGAAATGTATTTTAGGCTTTATTAGTTGAAGAAGGGCACTGCTATAATCTTTTGTGTCATACCTCAAACGCCTACCCACAAGCAGAGAGAGCCAACATTGCACGAAGAACCCTGATGGAATAATTTCTTGACCTCTTTAAACATTAGTCTTTACAATTTCAAAGTTCCAATGATGCAGTGCTCTAATGAGCACTCTCTAACGAGATTTCTACATCTTTTTAAGGCAAAAGTTACCGGAAAAAGTTTTTCTAGTAAAAACCAGAAAATCAACATATAAAATGCAAAATTGGCTAGAAACCTGCTGCAATGTCTTAGTACAGCCTCAGAAGATGGACAGAACCAAGCTCCTTTCCAGAGCCTGCAAGAAAGGAGACCCTCTCAGTTTAGCACGAGGTGCTGCAGAGATGCTACCCCTCCATGGGTCTTTCACCCACTCTGCAGAGAAAACTATGACAAGGAAAGACCTCTACATTCCTCCACTAAGACACAGTTTTAAGATGGACTGAACAACTCCTACTACTTGATCTGATGGGATACACTACTTCTGTCATCAATGTTGAAAGTGTATTGCATGTTTTAAACTTCAGGAGAAACTCATGAAGCAGCACAGAGAGGCAGCATTTTGGTAGTATACATGCAAATAAATTTTTGGGAGTTTATAAAAAAAATGTGAGTAGCAGTTTCTGTCGGGGTTCTCCAAGTCTCACAATTTATGAGAAATATTATTTGAAAGAAATTTAAGATAAATTTAAAACATTTGCTTAATTACACACACAGATATCTTGCTTTAGTTTGAGAGGAATTTGAGTAATCATTCCTGTTGCCTATTTTGTTTTGTACAGAATAATATTTTCAAATTCACACATCAGGGTGGAATTCAGTGGGATTATTTATCTTTCTATGAAAATTCAGCCTAGCCAGAGATTTGTTTTTTTTCTTCCACTTTGTGTACACTGAAATTAACCTTTCTGGTTAAAAAAGATGTAAAAAAAGCATATTAGGCAGGTAAGTGAGGTGAAACTTTTGCTTTGCCCTCCACCAGAAACAACAATCCCTGGCAACAAGTGCAGAATTTGAAAGCAAACATTCAGTTGTGAAGGATCATTAACACCCATTCCCGGATTTTCTGCCCAAGTTAGCCATTTTTGTGGTACAACAGCTTCCTGCCCAACTGTCCATCTGCTCAAGGGTTAGACACTGTTCGCAGCATAGGTTAGCGCTGCTTTTACATGCACAACCTCCATGTCACAGCTGAGCATGTCAACGTCACGCTAGACACCGATCAACAAAAGCATATTTTAGGCAGGACACTGAGCCTTGGAGTGTCAGCTGCTTCTTACGGTTTCACTGAAAAGTGAGGTGGAAGTTTTACTGATACTCAGCAGAAATCAGGTGGGGCCTTTCTAACCAGTTGTGACTGCTGTCCCCCTCCACCCCCACATCTTTAAAATTTCAAACAGATGTAGCTCCACTATTATCAAGCACCTGGGTTTAAAATTATGTGCAATTAAGAAAAAAAAAAACCTTTTTTATACCATTACATATTTACATTGTATTATTTATTCAAAGTAACAAAATCACACACAATATTTAAACAGAAAAAAAGATCGTTTTTGAAGCTGTAGAATATCCTAATATGTTATAAATTCAGCTGAAGTCTGATAGTGCTTCCACAATTTGAGTGATTAGTGAATGATGAGGATCTGAAAAATTGGAAAGCTCAAAGGAATTTCAACATTCTTCTAGGCTGTTTCCTAAACTTAATTCTAACCCAGAAAATTGTGTCCTGCACAGAAAAACTCTTCCTCTCCAATTGAGCTTTTTTCATATATTTTGCATTCCTAGAAATATAATCAAAATGTTTTTTCATATGAAAGAAGGGACACAAACACCATGCATGCAATAGCATGTTTTCAATATTATTTTACTGATTCCAAGAAGACAATACTCACAAATAAATGTAGACATTCTCATGTGAACTAAGCCTCTAAAGTTGATGGGGTTCCACCACTCTGAACTTTTTTTTAAAGCAAGTTTGTGGAGAACAGGGTTACCTTTCAGAGGGGCCTTGATAAACCCAAAGAATGTAAGTAACATCTATCAAATGCATGAAGTGAAACAAAGCCAAAAGCAAAGTCCTGAAACTTGGACTGGGACTAAGTACATTCCTGCAGAAAAGGACCCAAGAGTGTTTGTAAAGCAGAAATCAAATATGAGTCAGCAGCGTACCTTTCCAGCCATAAATTACTGTAAGACTGGGCTGTATTAGAAAGAATCGGCCAATGGGTCAAGGGAAGCAATTAGTCTGCTTGGTGCTTCTCAGGCCATATCCAGAACACACTGTTCATTTTTGAACACTCCAGTTCATGAGAAGGACGGATAAACTGGAGGAAGGCCAATGGAAGGCCACTAATCTGGCCAGGGACACAACAGATGAGGAGAGACTGAGCACGACACATTGTTTCAGAAGAGAAGGCTGGGAGGAAATTTAATTTCCACTTAGTTAGAAGACTCAAGTGCACAGTGAAAGGACAGAAGGCATCAGTCACGAGCTGCATCAAAGAAAATCCCAACAGGAGTAAGAAAAAAATATTTTAGTGAGGGTGATTAGGCACTGGCAAAGGTTGCCAAAAAAAAAAAAAAAAACCAACAAAAAACCAAAAAAAACCAACAAACAAACAAAAACCTCTGAATTGCCATTTTTGGATATTTTCAAAACTTGCTTAGACAAGAAAGCTATGCAACTCTGACGGTAGCCCTGCCTTGAGAGGATGTCCGGAGGTTCCTTCAACTTAATTTACTCTGTGAGTCTATGGGTCATTAATAAATAAGGTAAAAGCATATCTTACTCCAGCTAACAATAATGTTCTCAGAGGACTAAATGCCCTTCTGCTATTTCTTTAGTGGTTTACCACTTAAATACATATTAAGTACTTCTATAAAATTGCTGAAATTAATCATCTTATTCAGGAATTTTCAGAACTGGATCATATATGTTATATACTTTATAATATAAAGGCATCCTTCTGAATTTTTCCAATTTAGAGACACATGATACCAAGCCCCTTCTACAACTTTTAAGGGAATGATATTTTTAAACACTTAAGCATTGCCCAGAGTTGCTTTATGGAACATGATATTTTAAAACATATGTATGTATTGCACATTTAAAACTGTATCTCCATCTCAATGACTACAAAGTTAACAAAACATAGACACACACACACACATGCAACACATGAAGAAAAGCTTTCCTCAGATGGACACAATTCCTCACTTTGGTACAACTACATATAGGCCATAAACAAAACCTTATACAGCATACACAAAAGTTCTGTGTATACAGTAAGGCAGGCATATGAAGTGGAAAAAAGTCCATCATTACTCAGTATGTTACATTAAAAAGACAGCTAAACAGATAAAATTAGCATTTGTTCTCTAAAGCAATTGCCTCAAGTTGTACATGGGTTATTTCAACTCTGAATCAGAGCCCATCTTTACTTTAACAAGAGAAAAAGCATTGTCAAAACGATCTGAAGAGAGAACAAAATATTTCCTCTCTGAAATCACAGTACTATGGCATTTATTTTCTGTGAGACAGAAAATTCAGCCGTCTTTTCACTCTGATGGAGTAAGATGTCCGAAAGTTACTTGACCATATCAACATTTCCTTCTTGCATGTTATATTGGAATGTTTACACAACATAGTGAGTTAGAATACAGACATATCATCTGCAACACTTTTTTCTCAGGTATCTTTCAAAGGTTCAAGAGCTTAATTTGACAAAGCTATCTAAGATGCAAAGGATCAGCCCAATATTCTTTCATACCGGTTTCACAAACTTTTCCTACAAAAACAACTTCAGTACATTGAATACCAATTAGCTTTATAAAGATAAACCCAGGATAAAGCTCATTGTGCTTTGTTTTCTAGGTGTTTAGTTCACACAAATGAAGAGCCAACATACAGGACTTGTCAAATTCACACGTGTGTACAGTTGGTAGATGACGGTGTATCTATCCGACTTTTGTTTTCCTTAGCATCGTTCAGAGGTGACTCATTACCTGTCTGGCATTTGAAGACTTGTTTGTAGGCCTTTCTAAAATTTTCAGAGAGAAATGCGTATATAATTGGGTTCACAGAAGAATTGCTGTAAGCCAGGCAGTGTGCAGTTACTCTGAAGAGAAAGGAGGCTTGAGTCAGTGGGAAAACTCCAAATTCAGCCCAGAGATGAATGACATGATGCGGCAGCCAGGAGATGCCAAAAACCACCACCACCACCAACACAGTCTGGGCTGTCTGAGACAGGGAAAGGAAAACACAGATGTCTGATAAGCAAAGAATCAGCTTTAAACCTGCTTCAAAACCATCATTGGAGGGGTAGGGGGGAAGGTATACGGAGAGAGAACACACTTCATCATCTTTATCACTGATTTTACTCCATTACCTATATGTGCTTCATTTTGCACAGTGAACTACAGCAAGGAGAACCTTCGCTTTGAAAATGCCACAGTAAAAGGCAAATTTATAACTTTGCTCAGAGGTAAAGAATGATGTTCCTGATTCCCTGCACAAAAGCTTAGCCTTTTCTGTGGTGGACATAAGCTTGATGTAAAGTAATGATAAAATGGGTCTTTGGGAAATCTCAGCCAGATCTAACAATCTATATTTTAGTATGGTGAACAAGTATTTCTGACTAAAATTTCAGGATGGATTTATTATACATGAAGGCAGCTTAGAGCAGAGGAAGAGCTTAGAGCAGTCAGACAAACACTTTGCTCAAAGTGTCTACAAAAGAGACAGGAGCTTTTTTAAAGTCTCTCCTTCAAACATAAAATTTCCACAGGGAGAGTCATACAACAACGTTCCAGGATTCAACTAGGAAAAAAAAAAAAAAGAGAAAAGTAAGGAGCTTGAAATGCCTGGTGATTGCACATTGTCAAAACCAATCTGGAAATTAAAGCTCACCACCAAAAGCTGAATTCAAAAAATTGGAACACAAAATATCCTCAGTGCTGCCTCCTGACTCCACCTGCCTTACTTATGAGAGGAAAGGCCACCAAGTTCATTAGATCCATCCAGACAGCTACAGCATCAATCAGGACAGGCCTTTCAGGTACTGTCTGAAAGCCAGAGCAAGTGGAGTTTCACTGTCAATGTTTTCTTTAGCTTTCACTTGCTTCAGAAACAGCAGTTAATGCTTTGCAGTTGCTCAACTAATTAATATCTACTCCTCTAACAAGTACCTCTTTCAACTAAATCACTCTCCCGACCAAAAGCCTAGTATTAATTCCAAAGCATATTATGTTAGGGACCATTATAATTACTATATTAACAATTTCCAACATAATTTTTCAGATAGCTTAGGCTCTTCCTCACAGGCAAAACTAATCCAGTGTCCACAAAGTGATAAATACTGCAGCACAGAGAATACCTAGACTTTTTGTTGGTTTTTTTGTTGGAATTTTGTCTATAATTCTTGAATTGATTAATGCTCTGCAATAATTCAGACTGACTTATCTATTAGATAATATAGAACATGGCATAATTTATAGAAACTTACAGAAAAAAAAAAAGGTTTTATTTCTGTGGCAACAAGCCAAAACAACTTATGATAGATACCGTTGTTGGTTAGCAAAATCTCACAACAGAAACCAAAGGACATAATATCTGTAGTAAATTTGTTTAGTCTCAAGGATTCATCAGTTTTCACAAGCCGTTCCTCTACTTAGCCATATGGAGTTTAAGTCAGTTGCCACTAATGAATAGCCACACAAATATCTTCTCTTTCAGATCTCATCAGGAGAATATGTGCTAACAAGGAAGTATAAATTAAGAGCAGTTTATTCTCTGATCCCTTCAATGTGTTAATATTCCAACTGAAAACAGATTTTCTGGATATCACATGCACAGTTATTTCAAAAGAGGCACGTTACTTCAGTTTGTTCAAAATTCTAAAAAAAATTACACCAGGAAAATCATTGACTTTCAACAGACTGCACAGATGCACCTGAAAGCAGAGGCTGACCTTGTGTCTCTTGTAACCATCATACTTAAGGTATTTTATGTCTGCAGAATAAATAATTTTGCATGAGGGATCCTCACAACATCTGTTTTATCCCATTATTCCTCCTAAGCGTAACTTCAGAACTCACCTTTCCACAGTCTTCACTATACTTTGCAACCAAGGTAACACTAAAGGGCAGCTCTTGTTTACCTAATGGGATCATGCTTAGGATTTCTTATTAACAAATAAAACCCACCTAAAATACATGATTATGGATGTTCTGTGACCCAAAAGTAGGAAGAATAGCATTTGGGTGTGTTCATATTTTTAATAAACTTTTTTTTTCCACATATACAGTAAATTAATTTTAAGATTCTGCTATTGAAATTTTCATAAAGGTTTAAATAAAGCTAGAAATGTATCATTAAGCCTGAAATGCATTCTTAACAAAATACTATAAGGAAAATAAGACAGGCAGTAACCAGAGAGAGACAACACACTAGTGAAAACAGAGTTGCTTTGTAAAACATAGGCCATAGGATCAGAAACTTATTTTCTAAAGGCAAAAAAAATTTCTGCTTCTTTTTTTTTGCCCTTTGGTTACTGCACCCTGATACGTGAGCATATTTGTAATGCTTTTCCCTGAAACTATGAAAGCTAGTTTCTAGCCAGATCTGCTTTTTACTGGCAGTTTTTAAGAACCAGTATTTAGAGGAAATGCACAGATATTTCCCATTTGAGAATAATTTAGGTGAGAGTAGAGATGGCAATGTACAGAATGCCTTTGAAAACTACACCTTTGGTCTTGACAACATTAAGTGCAAAAGTGTATATGTTCAGTATTTTATAGAATCAGGGCCATAATGGTTTTAATTCTGGGAATTAATCTACTGACTAGGGTATTTTTCAAAAACCAGAGAATACATAAATAATAGATTACTTACTCCCTGTTGAGCCCATGTATATCTCATTTACATTGCAGACAGTCTGCAGGCCCATATGGTAATAGTGATCAGACCAAATGAAGAGCTATAGCCTAAGGGTTTTTTTCTGACCCCACATTCATAAACTGAGAAGTTAGTCAAATGATTAGAGTGGTCAAATCTGCTCAAAAATCAGAACTGTATTATATTAACTGACAAATTCAATATATAAACACATCTTTCAAATATTGTTTTAAATCACAAAGCTAATATTCTGCTTTAAAGACCTTTCATGATTCTGCTTGTAGTCAGTATATAAAATAAGTCTTGAACATAAGAGAAAAAAGTTTTTGTGGAAAACCAATAGAAGAATTGCAGAATCGTTTAAGTCTCTTATTAGGCTCCTATCAGTATGTAAAAGGAACCTCATTTGGAAGTCTCATCGTATAACCTAGGAATTCTTCATAAAAAAATCAGCCAGTTAAAAGAAAAAAGAAAAAAAATCTACAATTTCAGGAAAAAAGCTGGTGAGGCAAAAAAAACCCATTTATTATTAGAGACGGGTAGTCTCTCCATGTCAAAATTTCAGACGCTCTGAAGTTCAAAATACGGGGATCTCAGTTAATGGCTTGATCCACTGCAATGGAAAACTCAGATCAGAAAATATTCCAATATTGCTAAGATCACAGAGACACTGAATATGTCATTAAATACTTCATTTCAATTCCATCTCTCCATTACATCTTTGACAACAAGCAATATAATATCAAATCAGCTTAACCATAAAACTAAAATATAAACAAACAGATATTGGTAATGAAAGCAATCTACCTTTTTCTTGGATGCTTCTGACTTCTTTGACATGTTTCTCAACTTTTTATGCAGATGATTAAGAACCTGAAAAGATTAATTTGCATCTTGCATGTCACTGTTTTCTAAAATGCAAACCTACATATTTCAGAGTATGCTCTCCAGTATGGCATGAGTCACTTACAAACATCGCTGATCCAATTTACACATTTCAAAAGTGCACAACATAAAATCCAGAGGAATTACATATCTGCATCTGTGTGAATGAACAAATGCGAAGCACACCACAATTGAATTTGTATATACAAATTCAGATGCATTACACAACAAATACATATTATAATTGAACAAGGCAAAAAATGGAAACCTATCATGCACCTAGAATGAGCAATCATTCTTCTTCCATAAAAATGTCAGTGCTTGTTAATTTACAATGACCTTTACTGCATGTAACATAAAAAGTGTATGTTTCAAGCCAGAGCTTTTCTGAGTCACCTGCATAATTCGCTTTCTTCAGATAGATGTTTGGTTAATATAATCAGGATGTTAGTGCTATTTGATCTTTGAAAGAAGCCTAGGCTTCCAAAAATAGTTTATACTAAAATGTGTCTCACATGAGGTATGACCTTTATCAACAGTTTGATGATACTTGTCATGCACCTTTCACAAGTAACTTTTTAAAGCATGTCTCTAAAAGACTCATCATCCAAGAGCAGGGTCCAAATTTTAACATAATAATTTACACGTAAGATTTTGGATAGTGGATGCATAGATGTGCATGTCCTACTTTATCTGCAGTCATTATTAGCCGAATCTAATACATTCTCATGGCATGATTTGTAGGCATGGGGGATAGGGAACATGCTCTTCAGCTGAATGTGTTTAACAAGTTGTAAACCATACAGAATAAAAAAAGAGGAGATGCTTAATTAAACTTGAGGGTTTAATTAGAATATGGTAAGAGGAATTTTTAGAGGGCGTGTCAGAAGGTAGAGCTCAGTTAGATGATGATGATGATGATGATGATGATGATGTTCGGTTGCACTTTACATAGCTCTAAGATGAACTGAGAACAATTTAATAGGTATGATCATCCAGAATTAATAAGTAAGATCATCCAGTATTAAAAGGATTTTTTTAAGGTATATAACACTAAATTTTAGGGCTTATAAGAAGACTTCTTGAGGTGGGGAAAAAGGTATAAATTCAAACTCTTTTATATCATCTGGGGATGCTTTCTCTGTTTTTGTTAGGCTGCACAGCTAACCGCTACCAGGACAGACACCAGACAAGATGACCTATAGACTTGATCCCACTCTGGCATCTGAGTCTTAGAAACATGCATGATAAATTAAAAGAAATAAGATGGCATTTGTGAATAACCATAGCTCATCAGCGGGCTCCACTTTGTAACTACTTACTCTTAGCTAGCAGTGAACCACAAACAACAATAAAATTAAAAATTACTTGTAACCACTTAACATTGGAAGTGCAGTTCATATGTGCTTATCTACACACTAACATGTTTGTGCATAAAAGCCTTAGCCCTGCATGCTCTCCCTAGTCTGAAACACCAGCCAAGCTGCTACCTGGTTAAACTCAGCTCAGGAAAGGCAGGAGAAAAATAAATGGGTTTTCTCTGAGAAGGTCCGGTTTTGTCTGGGTCCCAGCCCTGCTTCCTTCTCCAGGATGAAGCAGACCAGAAGGAAAGGGCAGAATTTTTGGGAACCAGGGGAATGATCCTCTGGCTCACACACTCTTTATTCGCCTGCTGGCACCCTGTACAAAACAGCTGAATTGCTTAGTCCATGGTGGAAAAATATAAAAATAAAAAAGACCATGGGAAGAGCATACAGTGAAGTTCACTTTGGATCACTGCTGCTTCATCTATCGTACCCCAGTTCACACAACTTACAATGATGGGCTGTTTCTACCGGACCTTTGCAAACCTCATCACCTGGCACCCAGAGACTGGACTGTACTGCAATTTTCCCTCACAGCCCAAAACTAAAGTCAGATAAACTCTTCCCAGAAACCAGAACTGTAAAATCTTCTTTTAAAGTTACAAATATATTTTTACTTATTTTCTGAAATTTTTAGCACAAATTTCTGCATTGCATCTCTCTCCAGCACAAAGAAAGATGCAGTAGACAAAATGTCAAATTGGATATTTAAAGTGTGGGGGTCTGGGGTGTGTTCGGAGTGTTGAAGATTTAGATAACAACATTCCAGTGAATCCTTCTCAACTAACCCTCTTTCAGATTACAGACATATTTCATAAAACAAGTCTCTGCAGTGAAAACATGCTGGCTCTGCGTGTCAGTGTACCAGATGGTATGCAAGCTATCAGCAAGAGAAACAAGCAGAATTTAATTACCTGTCAACAGCAATGGGAGAGCTCTCAGAGACCTACACAGAATACTGTGGTGGGATATTAAGACCCATGTTTATGCAGAAACACTACAAGGCAAATCAAAGACAGCTCTCCTCACTGCCCCGTGCAAATTATCTCTTTTCTAGGCCAATGAATAATCAATTGTTCCTCTAACAGCCACTGTCACTTCTGAATGAATAGTAATTATCATGTGCCTCTTAATTCATCTCAGGTTATTTCTCTAAAGAAAGTATTTCAAAATATCCACTAATATATTTGCATGTGCATCTTTATCTCAGGGAATAAAATACCATGCTAAAAAAATAGCTTTCCTGTTTTTAGGTGATGGGGGTGGGAAGAAAGTTATGCAGTTGTGAAAGACAGTGTAGAGACTTGTAGGAACACAAAAACATAAGAAGTTCCAGTCTGGTCCAGACTGTACTACCATTGATGGCATTTGGAAGGCCCTGGATTTTGCCTACAGACTATCCAGACTTCCCAGGCTGAGGGACTATAACCAAATCAAGTCAAGAAAGGGATTTTTCCAATAAGGGAGAGAGAAAAAAATAGCTTAAATTATCTGTGCCTATTCATATACGTCTGCCAAACATTATGAAATCTTGAAGTCTCCACTGTTGCAAAGCGTATTTCCTGTCTGGCTGTATATAATAATTTCACTGACCACACCTTCGTTATCAGGCATTGAAAATCATGCAGCAGAAAAGCTTGCCCAAGGTCGTTATCAAATAAGACTGAACTACTTGCTTAACAGAGCCATAATGCAAGCATTACATTCTGAACCATATTTTATAGTATGAACCTGATTTGAGTGCTATTGCCTGCAATACATTTTTTAAAGTAATGCTGCTACTTCTATTGTCACAACAGATCCTTCACCCTCTTTTGTTTAATAGTGTGTCAATAATGTGTCATACCCTTTATTTTTTATTTTCAGTGTAGTTTAATAAAGTTCTCCCTCACTGCTCTGCAAAATTTAAGATATATTTTAAGCCAAGAACTATGTAAGTTTGTATTTTATGTTGAGGCTTCTACTTTTTATGACTTACTTTTAACCAAGTCTATAAATCATACATGACTTCCATTAATTCAGAATGTTTGGAATGATAGATAATAATGGAAACACTCTTAAGGTAAGAAATAATATTTTAAAAAAGCTTTTAAGATCATACATTTATAAAAGGAAAAGTTTGCTAAGGATTGTAAGTGTCCAACCTAAAGGCCTGATTGAAGGAGGCCTGACTTTCAAAGACTGAAGCCTCATAACCAGGTAGTCAAAAGCAGAGGCACCCAAAATCAGCTGTCACATTGTACTACCCTAACAGATGTTAATTGTGAGAAGCTCATTGGGAGTCATTTAACACTTTGCCTTTTAAGAACACATTAGTGAGGGAACATTGTAGCAGTGTTACAAAACACATACAAAAAGTCAGTATTAAAATAATACGGCAAGTAATATGAAAAGCAATAAAAAATAAGAATAAAGGCTGTCTACAAGTATGCAGCGCTGCAACTCAACTAATAACTATACAATCACTGCTCCTCTGTCTGGAGCAGTAAGCTCCTTTCAAGCGCGGTTCAGTGAGCCAACAAAAGCTGGTTTCCTATGGATTTGTGATTTGTTGATTGTGTGTTCACAAAAATATGCCTCCTCCATGAGCAGATGCTACATAAGACCTCTTCCACCTATGGCTTGTCTTGTTTAACAGCTGAGTGCAAACTGACTCTCCTTAAAGGAGAGAGAAGATGGAGACTCTCCACCTTCTTCATTGACTCCTGTTTTCACAAAACTAGGGAAATATCATTCCTGATGATATTTTCACTCCTCTATCAAATTTGGTTGAAACTGACCCAAAGTTATTTGGGGGGGAGAGGAAACAGGTAGCCGTACACACATGACGCAGAGCACGATCTCACAAATCTCTGCCTCAAGAGCACATCACATGAGATTTCCAACTCTGATTTTGTGGGAGGTTTCCAAATACCTAGCACTATTTCAGCACTTCCATAGGTTGTAACAGTGTTGCTATCCACTGGGGAAACTACAAATCCATCCTAACATAATTTAAGAGAGAGTGAGAGAGGGAAAGAACTCAGCTCTCTATTAGAGTGCCTCAAAAACGAGACCTTCAAAACTGGAAACTGAATTGCAATTTCCTTATAAAAGACAGAAGTGCCTTAAAGGAGTCTGGAAAAGGCAATATATTCAAATAGAGAAATGAGTCTCCTTTGTCTTAATCTATTGTGTCAGAAGATTGTTTTATTTATCTGATCCTCAGTTCATTAAAAACAGTGAAGTCTATAAGAAACTAATGCATTTATTTTTATAATACCTCTGAGGTTATTACACAGCAGAGATCCCCTAACCCTGTGTGCATTCAGAAGCCAGAATACTTCTACTTCATAGTACTTTAGTGACATCAATAAAAGCTCACAGTGACCACTCTGATGGACACCTGTGGGAGTCACAACGGGTTTGACAAACCTAAAACTTCAGCTCTGATTTTCAGCTCCTGTCACCCTTAATTTCTCCCTCGCTCTTCCCCACGTGCCAAAATATTGCAGTTGGAGATTTCCCACTGGCTCCTAATGAGGGCAGGAATGAGCCTTGACACTGCGGGGTACAAAGACCTCAAACAGCCTTGTACAAGTTACAGCATTTTTCAGCTTCATTGACACTGATGGGAATACCAGATATCTCCTAGGTAGCTCCTAAAACTCATCCCTTCAGGTTGGATCTTCCAGCCTGATGCTATGGTAAGCAGGATCAAATATGCTATGTTAATACAGGCTCAAATCACATCACCAAGCAAGGGTGAGATCCTAGCCTGGCAGTTTAAGCACAAGATTTTAGATGTAATTCAAGTGGCCTTGGTTTTATGAACTTGTTCTGGGCATGTATTTCACATAGGGTTGCTTTGTCGTCTTGTGGTTTTTGTGGGGTTTTTTAAACTGCATATTCATACTAATACTGAGAGATCTACTTCTGTAGTGGTGCTTTGTAACAACACAGTGTGTTATATTTACTATGCTTATATATTTTTTAAGCATATTTCCTTTTTTCCCCCTCTCTACCATTCAGGACTGTCACAATTTTGAAAGACTCATTTTCAATCTTCTGCCATATAATTAGACTTTGAAGGCTAGTACTTTATGCTGAAACTGAGGATGGCTTGGCTTTGAAAAATATAAGAATTCTTAATAGCTGAAAATCTCCCTCTGCATACATTCCATAACATTCTCCCTGAAATATGTAATATTTTCTTAAAACTCTGATGATCTGTGGCTACAGTAAGTTTCATCCCTCTCACAGCTCAGTCATAGTCACCACTGCAGACGAAATACCGGCGTACTCACCCAGGGAAAACAGAATTCAGTTTATGTATGAAAACATGTATTTCTTCTCCATTTGCCAGGTCAGACTTGTCTCATTACAAACAGTAATTTAGAAGTGTTGTCCTTCGAGTTCTGCATAACTTGGTTTTATCAGAGTGGGATGCCATTCTAGACTTAATTTGCACATCACAATGAAGCTGATGTAATACATATAAAACTGAACAGAACATAAAATTATTTGTTCAAATTACATACATTAATTGCCTCTGTTGAACCTGCAAATTAAAGAACTGACTTCTCAACACTTAAGCAGTCCTTATTTGCAAGAGCAGACCCATCTTCTCAAATGTAAATTACTGCTACTGCTGGTTGCTGGCACAGAAACAGGAAAATATCTGCCTAACTCAGTGGGTAGCAGACAGTGCTCTAGATCCTCTCCAGCAGCAAGCAGTGGATCCTACGCTGAAGGCTGCAACTAATATTTACAGAAAAATGTGACAGTTTGCCTGAGCAGAAAAGTCAGTCCTTAAGTGCAGGCACCTTTCTTGATTTTTCCTACCTGGGTCCTCACGCACTGCTCCCTAGTACCACCTGCCCTTGCTGAAGTCAGAGGGAAATCTCCCATCCACTGCCACTGGGACAAGACAGGGCTCACAGGGGACCAGGCAGCATGATGCACCTTTTCCTCTTAACATATTAACTGGATCAGACCAAACTGGCGGATTTGTGTCATTTTTTTTTAAGCACGCTGCATTTTTAAAGAACTGCAATGCTTTGTTTGAAGTCTCAACAACTTGTTGCTTTGCTGTACTTTATTTGAGTTAAACTCTTCATACAGCACTACAAGTAGGAGAGTTGCACTGACAGAGAAAGCAGCAGAGCACTGGGGCTTCTTAGCACTTTGCAACACAGGAATCTAGCACAGAGACCCCAGTAACTGCCTCAATAAAGCCCCTCCCTGCCCTGTGCAATCCCTGTCCTGACCTTTCTGTGCCACACACATGCACATGTCTACCCCTGTCACCCCTTGGCTATAAAACCTGCCCTCTCCCTTTGTGCCACAAACTCACCCCTGCCCTGCTGTGACTGGAGGGTGCCATGTCCCTCCATGTGCCCTGAGATGTCCCCACAGCTCAAGGACACCCACCACCATTGTGTCGCCCCTCACATCCCTTTTACATACCCTTCACCACTACCTGCTTTGCCCCACCTTGGCATAGCAGAAGGAGATGAGCAGCAGCGGGAGCAGATAGCCAAAGATGAATGTGCAAACCACGTAGACCTTCTTGTGGCGTGGGTTGGGCCAGTGCTCCCAGCAAAAGGTCTGGTTGCTGGCGTCGCGGTGGAAGAGGCGCAGGTGGTGAGCTACAGGTGAGGCCATGGCAAAGGAGAGCGCCCAGATGAGCCCCACACCCAGCAGTGCATTGCGAGGAACACGCAAGGCTGAGGAGCGTCGGGAGTGCACGATGGCCACATAGCGGTCCACAGACATGGCCGAGAGCGTGAAGATGCTCACCAGCATAGAGACGGTGAAGAAGTAGTGGATGAACTTGCAGATGAAGGCACCCAGCACCCAGGTGGGGAGCACGTAGACTGTGGACTGGAAGGGGATGCAGAAGAGCAGGTAGGCCAGGTCGGCGATGCTCAGGTTGAGGATGAAGATGTTAGTGGTGCTGCGGCGCTTGCCTGGCTTGCTCCTCGCAAGCACCGTGATCACCAGCGAGTTGCCCAGCACCCCCAGCGTGAAGATCAAGCCAAAGACGACCAAGGTGATGAAGTTCTCAATGCCGATGCCGAAGAGGGGTTTCCCCTCCGTCTCCAGCAGCCCGGAGAGGTTGAACTCCTGGTGGGGCGGC
>NW_010140338.1:1960-2233 GCF_000699245.1 Pterocles gutturalis | reverse complement strand
TGTGTTCAATAACCAGGGTTAATTTGATTTGATGCACCACTTCATTATCATAAACAGCTCGCAGTGTGCCAGTCCTCTGTGTTCAATAACCAGGGTTAATTTGATTTGATGCACCACTTCATTATCATAAACAGCTCGCAGTGTGCCAGTCCTCGGTAATTACGGCTGCCTACAGCCGCCATCTTGTTCATTTCCCGTCACTGATGGTGCGTCCCTGTGATCGCCTCGCCGCTGAGCACTGCTGCGTGAACTTCCCGAATGGTAATTAGGTGT
>NW_010140338.1:0-1766 GCF_000699245.1 Pterocles gutturalis | reverse complement strand
CGTGGGCATCCAACAGCCCCAGGGACCCCAGGGCTGTTGGGTCAGGCTCAGCACCCCCCCACCAGCGGGCGTTACGGGGGTTTCATTTCCCCCAAATGCTGCAATCCCATGCAGGAACCTACCTCCCCCCCCACAGACCTGCATCCTGGGGGGGCACGGGGCCAGCCAGGGCACGGGAGCCCTCCGAGGGCTGGGGGCTGCTGGGGATCACCCATCCCATCACCGTGCAAACACAGAGCTCACCTGGACAAAGTCACTCTGGGTGAGCGTTTCTGGTTTTTTAATTGAAACATCCCCTACCCGCCAGTGTTTGCGCTGGCTGCTGAATTAGCGGAGCGCTGGACTGGAACAATATAAAATACTTATTGTTAAAAGCCACTTAGGACTCGCTCTGGAAGGGTTTGCTGAAGCTTTGAACAAGAACCCAGGGGATAGCCCCTTATTACCGCTGTGACCAGGTCAATTACTCGAGAACGGAGCAAATTATTTATGAGGTGGTCAGCCTATTAAAACATTAACACATCCATCACTTAGCTGCTGATCTGGCTCCTGCCTTTATTGCGCTGGAGCTGGGCTGGGGAATTTACTGGCATTTGATTTGGTCCAACGCTACATTTACAAGGGAAGAACAAACCCCAAACCCCCATCTCTCCTTGCACAGAGCCCGAGCTCCAGAGGGACCCTCTGGCTCCTCCAAACTCGTGTGAATTATTTTTCATTTTGCTTTTTGTCTTTGTTCCTGTTGCACGGTCTAAACAAAGGCACAAATCGCAGGTCTGGAATTTGCAGAGATGCTTCAGAGCGTCAAAAACCAAACGTAGCCATTCCCATCCCAATCTCTATCTGCCCTTCGAGCGTAAGGGCTGGCGGTGGGAGCGCACGAGGGACGGGCTGAGCCGCTCCTTGGAAAGCGATAAAGCATCAAACCTGGAGAACAACCGGGGTGTGGGGAAGCAAGAGCTGGGCTGGCTGACGGGGAACCCATGGACCGGGCGGAGCACAGGGGGTGCCTGGAGATGGGGCTGCACACAGCCCCCTTGGCTGGTGGCCTTCTTAATTACCGGCCATTTGTCACAGCCTTTGATGAAGTCGTTCTTAATTCCTCCTGCTGATGGTGGAGGGCTGCTCTCTGGGGTTCCTGAGCTCCTGGCTCCGGTTGGAGCATCACAAGGGTGGGAAACTCCGGGGCCGGACACGTCCTGGGACTCTCGGCAGGGTTCTGCCTTCCTCCAGGGTGTCAGCGCCTGTGTTTGAATGTTTAAGGTCACCAGTACCCGCAGGGTGAAACAAACTCGGAGGCAGAGCCAGGGGTGGGACCCAAAGGGCACAGGGTCCGTGTGGATGGAGCACCCGGGCAGAGCGCGGTGTGACGGTCGGAGAGGTCCCAGGGGACGGTCCTGAGGAAAGGTCCCTGGTCCTGGGGGGTGGTCCCTGGTCCTGGGGGACAGTCCTGGGGGACCTGGAGCTGGCACCCATCCGGCTCCTGCAGGATGGCCATGTCCCCTTTCCATGGGGTATCTCTGCTGGTTTTCAGCTCTCTGAGCTCCTCAGGAGAGGGGTCTGCACGGGAACCGCCCGGGGTGGCAGCAATAAAGCCTGGAAGCCCCCCCGGGGGCAGCCCTGGGAGCCCGACCCCCAAGTAGCTGGGCACAGGGAGTGCAAGGGCTGGTCCCAGCGAGAGGGGCTTTGCTGCAGCCCCCCCCGGCCCCAAGCTGGGAGAGGGGTGACAGGGACAAGGAGGGGGCGAAGGGAGGAAGGCTCCCCGC
>NW_010140337.1:0-2227 GCF_000699245.1 Pterocles gutturalis | reverse complement strand
AGAAATGAAGAGGATATTAAAAAGTAATTAAAAATATTTGTGGCTTAAAGCCCACAAAATAAGTGCCACAACTATAGTTAGAGTTCTCAAGTTCTTGCCTTCCAGACCTATTTCAGGTATATGAGGCTGTGCAGCACATTTTTTTGTGTGTCAAATGCTTGGACCCAGACCTGCACGTGGCAAAATACATGGGCATTCATGCCAAGCAGGTCAGAGGAGACTCAAAGCAGCATCCTGCCTCCAACCCTGGATGAAGCCATCAGCAGGAGAAAACGAGGGAAGGCGTATAAGAGGACCAGCCTGCAGCAGTATTTCATTTGTTACATCTTAATTGCACTTTCCAGCAATTAACAGCCTAGAGGCTTCCAGAGAGGAAGGTCTGAAGCCATATTTCCAAATCTGATTCTTCTATGATTTTTAAGTAGTTTTTAAACCCCTCTATACTTTCTAGTTATCTGTACTATTTATGTGCAGCAATGAGTTCCATAGCTTAAATACACATTATGAGTAAAGTGTTTCTTTGGCACAATTCTTGTTTTGTGTAAATTAGGAAGTGAAGAAGTATAGCAGCATTGGGGTGCACCCTTACATCTTAAAGATAGCATAACACCCACTGAAATGAAAGTGTTACTGGGAGCCCATTTTTCTTAATATAAAGGGTGTGGTTTGGGGAGTTTACGTGAGAATAGACAAAGAATCTTTTTATGAACTCAAGTTTTCTTAATTAAAGAAACATCCTGATAAATGCATAAAATGTAAAGTCTTATGAAGAACTTAACTGAAGACTGACTTTAATGAGTTCCATTTCTGCAACTTTTTCACATAAGGTTTTCTTGTTTTGCTTTTAAGTGATATCACTGACATTTACAAACAGAACTTTCCAGCAAAAGTAACAGTTGAAAAAGCCACATATTTCTCAAAGCCGAGCTGACCTAACACAATGTTAGATTGAAGTTACATTTACATGACATGCTGTTTTGTTTGTTTTCAGTAGGGTTACCATCTTATAACAACATTTGGAAATGATAAAAGGATAAAGTCAGGACCCCCTGTCTGTTTATACTAACACTGTATATTCATAAACAGGAACGAATCAGTGAGTACAAATCCCCTTAATTGTTTTATGGTTTTATTTATTTTTACTACATTTTATGTATCTCAATGAGAAGCACTAAGTTATTAATCATGTAAGTAAACCATATTACGTATTAACAGAACTGTAACTAAAAAAACTCTTTCTAGTTTGCTTGTCTGCCAAGGAGATTACACTAAATCATGTACAAAATAACTCCACCCATAGTATTGTAAATGGGCTAATATCACAAGGATATTAAACATTTATGATATATTCTAAAGTAGTTTGTCATCATACAAAATATATAACAAATTATGAAGATAAGAAGTATTTCTGAGATCTCTAAACCCTGCAATTCAGGCACTATTCTTAGCAAAATTTCATAGCTGAAAACTTAAATAATTTTCTGGGGCTTTCAAGAATTATACTGGTATGTAACCTTTTTCAGGAGACAGTAGAAAGGGGTTCATAAACTATGTCAGAGATTCTACGCTGTCTTCGTGAGCAATATTCAGTCAGGTGAAGAATCTGTACAGGTTAAGAACAAAATTTTGTCTGGGAGAAAACACTGACAATCCTCTGTGTGTGAGGATTGCAGAAAGAGTGGTGATAATTATACATGTACAAGAAATGCAGTGGATTTAGGTAAACTGGAAAAGGGAAACATAACCCCCATTTTTAAAAAAGGAAATAAGGAGGACCCGGGAAACTACAGGCCGGTCAATCTCACCTCTGTGCCTGGCAAGATCATGGAGCAAATCCTCCTGGAATCTATGCTAAGGCACATGGAAAACAAGCGGGTGATTAGTGACAACCAACACGGCTTTACCAAGGGAAAATCGTGCCTGACGAATTTGGTGGCCTTCTACGACAGAGCCACGGCGCTGGTGGATAGAGGAAGGGCAACTGACATCATCTACCTGGACTTGTGCAAGGCCTTTGACACAGTCCCACATGACGTCCTTGTCTCTAAGTTGCAGGGACATGGATTTGACGGAAGGACCACTCGCTGGATAAGGAAGTGGCTAGACGGCCGCACTCAGAGAGTTGTGGTTAATGGCTCAATGTCCAAATGGAGACCCGTGATAAGTGGTGTTCGGCAGGGATTGGTACTGTTACCAGTGGTGTTTAACATCTTTGTCGGAGACATGG